>NC_036863.1:18095784-18181928 GCF_002910315.2 Salvelinus sp. IW2-2015
AAAACAAAAAATAGAACTGTTTGGCCATAATGACCACTCATTATGTTTGGAGGGAAAAGGGGAGGCTTGCAAGCCAAAGAACACCATCCCAACCGTGAAGCACGGGGGTGGCTGCGCATCATTGTGTGGGGTCTTCGTGCAGGAGGACTGGTGCACTTCACAAAATAGATGGCACATGAGGAAGGACAATTATGTGGATATATTGAAGCAACATCCAAGACATCAATCAGGAAGTTAAAGCTTGTCGCAAATGGGTCTTCCAAATGGACAATGAACCCAAGCATACTTCCAAAGTTGTGGCAAAATGTCAAAGTTATACCACAAAGTTAAGTATTGGAGTGGCCATCACAAAGCCCTGATATCATTCCCATAGAGAAGTTGTGGCAGAACTGAAACAAGCTGTGAGCAAGCCAGAACACCTCCATCTACAGTTTAAACACCCCCATCTATAGTATAAACACCTCCATCTACAGTATAAACACCCCCATCTATAGTATAAACACCTCCATCTACAGTATAAACACCCCCATCTATAGTATAAACACCTCCATCTACAGTATAAACACCCCATCTATAGTATGAACAACTCCATCTACAGTCCAAACACCTCCATCTACAGTATAAACAACTCCATCTACATATAAACACCCCCATAATTAAGTAAATGTACTTCTATTCTTTCTCTTGCCACTCATGTTGCAGTGAAAGGAAGAACAAGAGTGGATTAGCAGATGCATTAGTCTTGTCACATCCTCCCAAGACAGCAGTAGTCACAGCTGGGCTGGCTGGGCAGAGCTCCAGTGTGTTTCTGTACAAATAAAGCCTTCCCACAATCCTCCTGTCTGTCACTGCTGGGAAATGTCTCCTCTCACAGATATGGACCCTCTTCCCATCAGGCACCTCTTTTCCTGGACCCTCCTTCTCATTCAAAACATACAATTCTTGATTGGAAATGGACATTTTAATTTGAATATTTAGTAGGCATGATTATTTCTTGTTTCAGACCAACAGGTTCCTCCTCTCTTCCTGATGATGTTACTTTTGTGAGACTTTTGAAACAACAGCCTTCTAATTATATAGTGTTTTACAGTATAACATCTAAACTTTATATTTATGATATACTGTATCTGTGTTTTGTCAGTCGCCTGACCCTCAGCCATAGGAATTAGGGCCGGGTCATCTCCTCCTCGCGGGCCCCCGTGGTCAGCCAGTAATCAGGAGACAAAGTTCAGCAGAGCCTCTAATGAAGATGCCTAGCACATCTGACAGGTTGACCCTAGATATGGTGTGCGCACACACACGTGTGCCTGTGCGCATGCATGCTTGTGTGTATGTTAAGAAGGGGGGGGGTTGGAAGATCTGTCAACAAGAGGGTCTGCGTGAAAGTCCATGGACTAATAAAAGCGCCCCCGCACCTGTTGAAAAGGAGGGAGGGAGAGACGACAAGCAGGCAATGACTATCTTCTTTTGCTTTTGGACTACATACCTCCAATAGGGTAATTCATTATTTTTCACACTATAAGCTACAACCATTACATACATGCCAAATATCATGACACAAGCACTACATTGTCTATGATGGGATGCTGAATAGTTGTTGTTCTACTTGTAGTACCCAATGGGATATTTAATTTGTCCCGATAACTACGATCGGTTTACACCTGGCTCCCGCTGTGGCTTTCTGTGGCTTTAATGTGGCTTTCAACAAAGCCACATTAAATTACAGAATGTAGCTGCCATAGCAAACTGTTCTCAGTGTTACATCTGATGCAAGCAGATGGCAAGTGCCATGCATTTCAGAGGCAGAGTGGGCACCAGTACACCATTCACCAGTGCTGTACAGAAACCCAGGCTAAAACCCCAAACAGCAAGCAATGCAGGTGTAGAAGCACAGTGGCTGGGAAAAACTCCCTAGAAAGGCCAAAACTTAGGAAGAAACCCAGAGAGGAACCAGGCTATGAGGGGTGGCCAGTCCTCTTCTGGCTGTGCCCGGTGGAGATTATAACAGAACATGGCCAAGATGTTCAAATGTTCATAAATGACCAGCATGGTCAAATAATAATAATCACAGTAGTTGTCGAGGGTGCAGCAAGTCAGCACCTCAGGAGTAAATGTCAGTTGGCTTTTCATAGCCAATCATTAAGAGTATCTCTATCGCTCCTGCGGTCTATAGAGAGTTGAAAACAGCAGGTCTGGGACAGGTAGCACGTCCGGTGAACAGGTCAGGGTTCCATAGCCGCAGGCAGAACAGTTGAAACTGGAGCAGCAGCACGGCCAGGTGGACTGGGGACAGCAAGGAGTCATCATGCCAGGTAGACCTGAGGCATGGTCCTAGGGCTCAGGTCCTCCGAGAGAGAGAAAGAAAGAGAGAAAGAGAGAATTAGAGAGAGCATACTTAAATTCACACAGGACCGGATAAGACAGAAGTACTCCAGATATAACAAACTGACCCTAGCCCCCCGACACATAAACTACTGCAGCATAAATCCTGGAGGCTGAGACAGTAGGGGTCAGGAGACACTGTGGCCCCATCCGATGATACCCCCGGACAGGGCCAAACAGGAAGGATATAACCCCACCCACTTTGCCAAAGCACAGCCCCCAAATACACTGTATATTACATTATTTTAAATAATCACCGTACCCTTTTATGTTTTTGGGGACTAATCCAAGCTTTACATGACTACCAGGCCAATGCAGGTATATGGACTGGACCATTGTGAGGGAGAGTGGGTGCAGTAGGCGTTGTATGAAAGGTTTCCGATTGGTGTGTCAGTAAGTAGCATAGCAGTACGGCTGGATAGTGGACTAAGTGAACTGGTCTTTATCAGTCTGCCTGTCAGCTCTCTACAGAGACCCCCACAGACCCCCTGCACATACTCTGTTACATTAGAACCCTAGAAAACACACACACACACACACACACTTATCACCTAGCTGAGAAGATAAGTGCAGGAAAGTAATCCTCCCCTCTCCCCCTATTTTAGTCACTTTATCATCTGCTCTCATTGGTCAGTTACACAAGACACCCCAGAGGCCTCATAACAGAATATTGTTATTGAGAAGTCGAGCAGGCAAAAGAGAGGTTCTACTAATATAGGAGCAAGGTGGAATCCTATTACACAGGCACCGACGCATGTGGCAGGGTTTACAGTCCATTACGGATTACAATTGGAGAGCCAGCCATGATCTGCCCAACAATGCCTCTCTAGCAGACAAACTCAATGCATTTTATGCACGTTTTGACAAAAACAACACCGAGCCATGCACGAGGGCCCCTGCTGACCCAGTGGACTGGGTGATCTTGCTCTCCAAGGCCGACATTAGTAAGGTTTTTAATCAGGTCAACACTCGTAAGGCCGTGCGCGGGCAGAACAGCTGGCAGGCATATTCATGGTCATTTTCAACCTCTCCTTGTCCCAGTCTGTAATCCATACATATCTCAAGCTGACCATCATCATTCCTGTTCCCAAAAACTCTAAGCCTACCTACCACAATGACTACCACCCAATAGCACTCACATCTGTAATCATGAAGTGCTTTGAAAGGCTGATTATGGCACATATCAACTCAATCATCCCAGACACCCTAAACCCACTACAATTTGCATACCACCCCAACAGGTCCATAGATGATGCAATCTCAATTGCACTCCACACTGCCCTCACCAACCTAGATATATATGCCATTTAAATCCTTGAAGCTCTGACGATAAGAAGAATACCTATGTGAGAATGCTGTTCATTGACTACAGCTCAGCAATCAACACCATAGTCCCCTCCAAGCTTGTCACCAAGCTCGGGACCCTGGGACTGAACACCTCCCTCTGCAACTGGATCCTGGACTTACTGACGGGCCGACCCCAGGTGGTTAGGGTAGGCAACATTACCTCCGCCACGCTGACCCTCAGCACGGGGTCCCCACAGGGGTGTGTGCTTAGTTCTTTCCCTGTTCACCCACGACTACATGGCCATGCACGATTCCAACACCATAATCAAGTTTGCTGACGACACGACAGTGGAAGGCCTGATCACCAGCGACGATGAGACAGCCTACAGGGAGTAGGTCAGTGACCTGGCAGTGTGGTGCCAGGACAACAACCTCTTTCTCAACGTCAATATGACCAAGTAGCTGATCGTGGACTACAGGAAACAGGTAGGCGAGCACGCCCCCATCCACATCGACGGGGCTGCAGTGGAGAGGGTCGAGAGCTTCAAGGACTTAAAATGGTCCACACACACGCAAAGTCGTGAAGAATGCCTCTTCCCCCTCAGGAGGTTGAAAAAAATTTGCCATGGCCCCTCAAATCCTCAAAGTTCTACAGCTGCACCATTGAGGTCATCTTGACTGGCTGCATCACTGCTTGGTATAGCAACTGCACAGCCCTCGATCGCATGGCGCTACAGAGGGTGGTGTGGACAGTGCAGTACATCACTGTGGCTGAGCTCCATGCCATCCAGGACCTCTATATCAGGCGGTGTGAAAAGAAGGCCCAGAAAATTGTTAAAGATTCTAGCCACCCAAGCCATAGACTGTTCTCTCTGCTTCCTCACAGCAAGTGGTCCTGGAGCATCAAGTCTGACACCAAAAGGATCCTGAACAGCTTCTATCCCCTTGAAGGCATTCAGTTGTACAACTGACTAGATATCCCCCTTTCCCTTTTCCAATAAGGCTGCTAAATAGCTAACAAAATGGCTACACAGACTATCTGCATGGACCCTTCTATTTATTTATTTTTTTGCACTGTCTGTGCAAACTCACACACACACTCACACTGACAGTCCAACACACTCACACTCACTCACACTTAATTTGCTCACAGACACATAACCTGCACACACATTCATACTGACTCTACACACACGCACACACACTCATACAATCATCATATAGGCTGCTGCTACTTTGTTTATCATAAATCCTGACGCCTAGTCACCTTACCCCTATACGTATCTAACCCTACCACTCCAGAATCTCTTCTATTTTTCGTGTGTTTCTGTTCTACTTGACTTTGTTTTTTATTTTTTACACTACTACTGATATTGATTACTGCATTGTTGGGAAAGAGCAAGCAAAAAAAGGCATTTCACTTCACTAGTGCATGTGACAATAAAACTTGAAACTTCACAACTATAGTAGTTGCCATTCAAGATTTATTTAACAATGAATAAAGGTTTTCAAAAATCTATCAATCCAGCCACTTGAGGTTCCATCACCAGAATGAGACAGAATACAACAAACATACATGTAAAAAAAAATCCAAACCCCTTATTACAGTGCCAGATGACCTCCATTATCTATCAACAATTATAAACTCTACATTGCGTCTTGCCTCAGAACAGCCCTTAGTCTTGGTATATTGGCCATATACCACACCCCCTTGTGCCTTATTGCTTAATTATAAACTGGGTGGTTCGTGCCCTGAATGCTGATTGACTGACAGACTTGGTATACCCTTAGCCATGGTATATGGCCAAGGGCTGTTCTTACGCACGACGCAACGTGGAGTGCCTGGACACCGCCTTTAGCTGTGGTATATTGCCCATATATCACAAACACCTGAGGTGCCTTATTGCTATTATAAACTGTTTACCATGGTAAAAATAAGTGTTTTGTCATACCCATGGTATACGGTCTGATATACCATGGCTGTCAGCCAATCAGCATTCAGAGCTCGAACCATCCAGTTTATAATGCTTAATAATAAACCTAGACACATCAACGGAAAACATTTTTTCACTCTGACTTGACCTTGTGGTAAAGTGCTAGCAAGTTTCCATTTGGACAACCAACTATATATGTTTGTAATGTATACAGTTTAATTAGGGAAGGGAGACAGACCGTGTTCACACCATGGCCAGCGCCAGGCAACTCTGTGGCGGTGCCAGATGGGCAGAGGGGAGCGCCAGCACTGACAGTTTCCTGGCACCCTCACTCCTCTCAGACACTGTGCTACACATGGGAGTGAGACATGCTAAGCAGTGAGAGAGCTGCACACACGTAGGGGGAAAAGAGGAGAGATGAGAGAGATAGAGTGAGGAGTCTTATCTTATGCCATAACAGGCTTAATACAACCTGGACTTTGCAAGGTAGACCTGTGCTCATCTCATTTCTCAAAATGAAATGCAATGTAAATGTTTAAAAATTTCAAAATTAAATTAGCCCAATGATAGCAGAGTAATGCTTCATATACATTTATCAAACTGTCACACACAACATATACGCATGTTTTCATTGATAAATCAGAGCCATATTTACAAGCACTACAACCTCGCCTGGAAAACGCCCCGCAAAAATGCGCACATTTTGTGCTGGCAGAATAATAGTCTCATTTGCTGTATAATTTGGAAATGTTGGAACTGGGCCACTTCTAAAAGAAAGCGCAGTAGAAAATGTTATCACATTTCTGTGGAGAATGTTTTAATCTTTTGCAGTGACTTTTTCAAGCTAAAAATGCATCCCGCCAATAGCGAGTGCCGAACATTGGCTGCGCATTCTAAATGTTTGTCTATTCAAACAAAAAAAGTAGGCTAAATGCTACAGCCACACTATCCAAAACAAGTGTTGTTCAATATTTTGTTTTTTAAATAGATGATTGTGTTGCTATCTCCTGTCTTGGTATAGGCTGTTAGATGAAATGGGCTATGATGTCACACTCCTATCTCACAACAATACTGTGGCCCACCCATACTGTCTAGAATACTGCTCTATTTACTTTCAAGCATAATGTTTATTGTGTAGCGGGAATAAACGTGTCATGTGAGAAAATAGGATTATGATTTTGGCCCATATAATAAAACTCAAAGAAACATATTAGACTACATGCTACTATCTCAATACCAACGGCAAATGCACATGTTTTATCATTAGCTGACAATTTTATGTTTTTATTAGCCTACCATTATTACTATTCCCGTGTGTCAAACACCTCCATTTTGCCCAAAACAACATTTACTTGTAATACAATTATTTTACCACTAAAAGTAGCACGTAAGCATGGTCTGAGATTTGCATGGAGATACTCACTTTCCTGTCAAATTCAAATTTGATAAATACGCGGGAAGTGGAGCATGCAAGTTTTTGTTGTTGTTGATAAATGGGGCCCCTGGAGAGTACATGTGAGCGGTGTGGCTAGGAACTTTATAGATTGCTTCATTTAAGCTTCATGCTTTTCTTTTTGACGTTTAAAGTCTGACACACAAGTCTAGAGCTCTGAAAGAGACAGGATTTCATTTTCCTTTTCTTCATAGCCTCTTTGTTTGCGGCGTGCTCCTGTACCTTTACCTTTGAGTCATTGCCTATGCCCGACCTCCTGACAGTGTTAAACCCTTTGTACTGTCACAGCCTCACAAACACTTTTTTTATTTTATTTTATTTTTTAAAGATGTGAGTCTCAGATAATAAGCATATATTAGTTTTAATATGAAATCTATTGAAAAACTATGATAACAAAACATTGAAAATAGTTCATACATCATCTGACACTGTGCTACAAAGTCATCAAAATGCAACCTCAAAGGAAATGTACATCTCTTAAAATATCTCAACTACATCTCAAAATATATACAGGTAATTACAAAATTACAGAACATAAACGAAGATGGCTGGTGAGGGGGATGTAATCTTGGATACTGGAATTTCTTTAGCAGGATGTTTCAGGTTATCGTTGTGCTGCCTATGTAATACAATGTATGTGTCTATGCAGTGGAATCAGAGTTGAGTTGGGCTGAGGTGTTGATAAGGTCTCTGGGAAAACTCTCTCTGGTCTCCTTCATCCGTCTCATTGCCCTCTGGAATGCCTCTGCCAATCAGAGCACAAATACATTGTTTACCAGACTGTGTTACTTGCTTTTGCTCAGCATATCGTGTACCAGCATCTTGACATTTTGTAACCCTTTCTCAATAATTTGTATTTGGACATGCTATTCCGTACCCAGGACATTATAGACAGCCCCTTGCTGGCTGAAGCCTCCCAGCTGGTCCAGAACACTCTGCCTCTTCTTCAGTTTGCTGGCTTCAACAAATGCCCTGCACACAAGATAAGCACAGTGACATCAAACAAACAGAGAAAATATGGCCCAAATTGAAAGCATCCAGATCTCTATAAGTCGTACATTTTTACATTATTCTGCTTTACCCCATACTGGACATAACTGTGGACACCTCATAAAAATAATCTGAAAATATTCACATCTGTGCAACCAGACTCACCTGGCGTGCTGGACACAATGGAGGTTGAAGGTGACGCTGCCTGTGGTCTGTATTTTTTTAATTTTTTAATTTTTATTTTACCGTTATTTTACCAGGTAAGTTGACTGAGAACACGTTCTCATTTGCAGCAACGACCTGGGGAATAGTTAACCAGGAGAGGAGGGGGATGAATGAAGCCAATTGTAAACTGGGGATTATATAGGTGACCATGATGGTTTGAGGGCCAGATTGGAATTTAGCCAGGATACCGGGGTTAACACCCCTACTCTTACGATAAGTGCCATGGGATCTTTAATGACCTCAGAGAGTCAGGACACCCGTTTTAACGTCCCATCCGAAAGACGGCACCCTACACAGGGCAGTGTCCCCAATCACTGCCCTGGGGCATTGGGATATTTTTTTTAGACCAGAGGAAAGAGTGCCTCCTACTGGCCCTCCAACACCACTTCCAGCAGCATCTGGTCTCCCATCCAGGGACTGACCAGGACCAACCTGCTAGCTTCAGAAGCAAGCCAGCAGTGGTATGCAGGGTGTATGCGGAAGCCAAAGCGACTCAGCCTCTCTCCCTACTGTACATAGACAGAGTCCAGGGGTAGCTGGGAGAGGGTCAGAAGGGAAGGAGCAACGACCATCTCTTTCAAATGCCAGCGCGAATCCTGGAAGGAGCTTCATTGCAGCGATTGGACTGCATGGAGTTAACCATCATCTCAAGTGAACAATTTCAGCTGATAGTTCCAACAGACGAGGAAAARTTGACTCTAGAAAATATTTTTTCCACGAGAGGACTACACATTCTTCATCTCAACGTTAGAAGTCTTCTTCCCAAGATTGAGGAACTTCGCCTACTCTCTAGTAYACACTAGAAGACACCTCTAGTAGTAAGGTGGGAGTGCTTTGCTTTACCGAAACATGGTTGGATGGTTCGATAACAAATATTGAGATTGAAGTTGAAAAGGATGTAGTAATTAAAAGAGACCGCAATCGCAAAGGCGGGGGAGCTTGTATTTATGTAAGATCAGGTATTGGGTTCAACTATAGATCAGATTTAAACCATGACGAGATTGAAGCTGTGTGGTTGGACATTTTATTGCCAAAATGTAAACCTATTATAGTTGGAACCTGTTATAGGCCACCAGACCAGTACAAGTTTTATGAATTGTTGGAGGAGACTTGCTCCAACTGTACAGACTTTGGTAAATCAGATGTTATTGTTACTGGTGATTTTAATACAGATATGCTCAAAAAGGGCCATGCTACTTTTAAAGCTCTTAAAAAAGTGTAATCTGTTTGCCTTATACCAGCTGATTAATGAGCCCWCCAGGGTCTGTRCTTCTACCAAAACCATCATTGACCTTGTGTTGGTGTCATATAGATCAAGGATATCAAACAGTATGGTTGTAAACTTTGGGCTCAGTGATCCTTCCATAATTTTCTGTAGTAGGAAGGCTCAGAAAACAGCTTTTAATTGACATAACTTAATAAAAATTAGGGCTATGAAGAATTATAMTGCAGATATTTTTGTTAATTGTTTGAGCAAATTGGACTGGTCTGCTGTATTGATGTGCAGTGAGGTGGAGAATGCCTGGGGCCATTTTAAATCATTGTTTTTACATACTGTAGATAAGCAGGCTCCAGTAAAAAAGGTTAGAATCAAGCAAAGAACTGAACCATGGAAAAATTATCACATTTTAAATTAAATTAGGCGTAAYAATTTACGCTTTCTGGAGTTTAGGAAATCCAGGGCAGATTATATATTTATAGACTATAAGAAATTAAGAAATTAGGTCAACAGGATGATACAGAAGGTCAAGAAAMAATATTTTAATGACAAAATAGTTGAAAATAGGAACAATCCGAGTAAATMATGGAAGTGTCTGAAGCTGTTAGGTTACAGTAACAGAATAAAGACCAAAYCTCTCAATCTTAGCTTGGACATTGGAGGAAAGGTTACATCAGATAAGACCATGGTTGCAGACAGTCTGAATAGCTATTTTACAACTATAGCTAATACATTWGTTCGCAAGTTACCTAGTCAATCAGGTTGCTATGGGGAGAGTCATGTCCAGCAGTTTTACTCACAGCAGGAGATTCAAGTAGATMATTTTTCATTTGAAAAGGTGTCTGAGTCAACTGTGCTAGAGACGCTGAAACAACTTGACCATTCCAAAGCAACTGGTCTTGACAACATTCCTGACAGATTTCTAAAGGATGCTGCGGTAAATATGACCCCCTGTGTAACTCACATTATGAATCTGTCTATTGAGCTAGGGTGTTTCCCAGTGAACTAAAACTTGCAATGGCCATTCCTTTATACAAAAAAGGGAATACGTTAGATCATGGAAACTATCGGCCTGTCTGAATCCCCTGTGCTTTATCGAAGATCATGGAAAAGATTATGTTCAAGCAGATTTACAGTTATATTTCCTTGCATAACATATTCTATYAGCTCCAATCTGGCTTCAGGAAATCCCATTCCACTGACACCTGCCTACTATATCTGACTGAACACATAAGGAAGGAAGAAGAKGGAYGGAAATTTTGTGGTATGGTTATGTTAGATCTCCAAAAGGAGTTCGATACAGTGGATCATGAGATTCTGTTAATCAAACTAAGACCCACAGGCTTTAAAAACTAGGCAGGAAAATGGGTCAGCTCTTACCTGCAAGGAAGAAAACAGATGGTGGATGTGGATGGAACCCTGTCTAAACCCAAAATCTTGAACTGCGGGGTACCCCAAGGGAGTGTGCTGGGTCCACTTTTATTTCTATTGTATATAAATGATCTGAAATCTGCATGTACATGTGATATTTTCCTATATGCAGATGATTCTGCACTGTTGGTTTCACACAAAGACAAAAATGMGGTTGAGATAGCCCTCAGTGCTGAACTTCTGAAAGTCAGTAAATGGCTATATGACAAGAAGCTGTCCCTTCATCTTGGAAAAACAGAGTACATCAAGTTCGGGTCCAAAGTGAAACTGAGGAAATCCACAGATTTTAAGGAGGTAGTAGGTGACATAGTAGTCYCAGCAAAATAATCTGTTAAGTATCTTGGATGTGTGATAGATAACCATCTGACAGGGGAGAGCATGGCACAAAATGTTATCTCCAAAGTGAACCATAAAAATAGGTTCCTGGCTAGAACCTCCAAATATCTGGATAAGAATGCAATGGGGATATTGGCAGGGGCTCTTGTTCAGTGCCACTTCGACTATGTGTAACAGTTTTTCTTCCATCCCTCTCCTCACCCCTACCTGGTCTCGAACTAGGGACCCTCTGCACACATCAACAACTGCCTCCCACAAAGCATCGTTACCCATCACTCCACAAAGTGCTTCGTGGGTGACTGTTGTTGATGTGTGCAGAGGGTCCCTGGTTCGAGCCCAGGTAGGGGTGAGGAGAGGGACGGAAGCTATACTGTTACATTGATGCTGTTGACCCGGATCACTGGTTGCTGCGGAAAAGGAGGAGGTCATCAGGGGGGTGAGTGTAACCGGTGTGAAATGGCTAGTTTGTTAGCGGGGTGCGRGCTAATAGAGCTTCAATCGGTGACGTCACTTGCTCTGAGACCTTGACCCATGTGGAGCGATGGGTAACGATGCTTCGTGGGAGGCAGTTGTTGATGTGTGCAGAGGGTCCCTGGTTTTAGCCCAGTTAGGGGCGAGGAGAGGGACGGAAGCAAAACTGTTACATATGCATGCTCTTCCTGGTACAATAGTGCCCCCAAGATATAAAAAATTAATTGCAGACATCTCAGAACAAATTAGTCAGGATTATTCTTAAACTTCCAGAACTTACGCATCTTGACTATTCACACTTTGAAAGTCTTAGATGGCTTAAAATGGAGGAGAGAGTCGCTCAGATAAAATTGTGTCTTGTGCATAAGATTGTCCACAGTATGGTCCCCAGATACTTATGTAACTACTTTAACTTAGTAAGGGATAACCATAACTGTTCAACTAGAAGGAGTGAAATTACGTTGTTCCTTTTAGATTTAAAAGTGGTAGGGGAAAGAAACATTTTTATACTCAGCTGCCATTCTTTGGAATAATCTTCCAAAGAATTTGAAACTTATAACCTCCATAGGTAGTTTCAAGTTCTCACTGAAAAAATGCCTAAATAGTAGCATGTCTCAAAAGTGAGTGGCAATATTAAAGTACAGTGCCTTGCAAAAGTATTCATCCCCCTTGGCGTTTTTCCTATGTTGTTGCATTACAACCTGTAATTTAAAAATATTTTTATCTGGATTTCATGAAATGGACATTTAAAAAAAAAAAGTGTTGCGTGCATATGTATTCACCCACTTTGCTATGAAGCCCCTAAATAAGATCTGGTGCAGCAACCAATTACCTTCAGAAGTCACATAATTAGTTAAATAAAGTCTACCTGTGTGCAATCTAAGTGTCACATCATCTGTCACATGATCTCAGTATATATACACCTGTTCTGAAAGGCCCCAGAGTCTGCAACACCACTAAGCAAGGGGCACCACCAAGCAAGCGGCACCATGAAGACCAAGGAGCTCTCCAAACAGGTCAGGGACAAAGTTGTGGAGAAGTACAGATCGGGGTTGGGTTATAAAAAATATCAGAAACTTTGAAAATCCCACGGAGCTCCATTAAATCCAATATTAAAACAATTGAAAGAATATGGCACCACAACAAATCTGCAAAGAGAGTACCGCCCARCAAAACTCACGGACCAGGCAAGGAGGGCATTAATCAGAGAGGCAACAAAGAGACCAAAGATAACCCTGAAGGAGCTGCATATGGTCTGCCTTTTGGTGCCTGTTGTTTATTATAATGTCATTGTCTTAATGTGTATTTATATATATATATATATATATATATATATTAGGGATTGATTGTTTATATATCAAGGTTATGTGAGACAAGGACGATGCACCTGTCCATAGTTGTTTATTAGGAACAGAAATTCTATTAATTATCGGATGCTGTGAAACAAACAAATTGTGTCTGTCATTGTGTGTTGTCATTACAATTGCCGCCTAACCTTGTTGTATTCTCGCTTCCTCTTTCCCTCTCCAAAAGGACCACAATGGAAATAAGCTGTTAAGCTTTATTGTGTTATCCTTGATGATTTTCTTAAATTGTGTGTGGAGACGTCATCATCTGGAGCGCCCTTATGTATGGGTTTTACAAATTGCCAAATAAATTCAATCAATCAATCAAGCTAGACTTGTATTTAAAGAAATCCTTATCTTCTAAGTCAGTGTTTTTAGCACTTTCTTCAGAGAATTGCGATATTTTATTTGTACCTTGAAGGTCCCTCTCACTCTGACGTAACTGTAGTCCTCCATCTCAGGGGATCCACCAATAAAGAAGCGTCTKAGTTCCGACACGGTTCCGGTCTGCAGTCGTCTCCACGTATAGCATGTTATGGTATGCTTCCCTATGGGATACAGACACACACCTGTTTGAGCCAGAGTTTATCATCATTTATACTACTTTCAGAAAACAATTCTGASTGTCATTGAACGGCGCCATGCTCTATACACATCTTACCAGGGGTGGAAGGGATGACCAGGTAGCCATAGCCATAGTTCTGTAGCGCTGCCAGAAGTCCAGGGAGAGGACCTTGAAGTAGAGCACTGGCCATTGGGGGAGGGACTCTATGATCAAATAATAAGCAGAAAAATAAAATAAATGCCATATGAAGTTATGCTATGATGAAATGCATGGAGCCGTGAAAATGCCCGTCACAAATACCATTTAATTTTCATTATCATCAGGAAAAAAGATATAAACTCACCCTCTGTCCCATCCTCTCTCCTGAAGAATGCCTCGAAGCTGAAAGGGTAACTGAAGAAAGCCACGTCGTCCTGAAGGCATAATAAAAGCATGTTCAGATGTTTACCTATGTCTCTCATAAGAACAGAGGTTAATGTGAAGACTGAATTGTAGACCCACCTTTCGTATGACTTTGTGCGACAGGTTTGAGTCGACTGGAATGGCAGAGTGGACCAATCTATGCATAACAGGCAGAGTGGACCAATCTATGCATAACAGGCAGAGTGGACCAATCTATGCATAACAGGCAGAGTAAAGTTAGTCAAAAACAACTTGTAAAAATAACCAGCTACAGTGCCTTACAAAAGTTTTCAGATCTCTTGGATTTCTTCACATGTTATTGTGTTATAAAGTGGGATTAAAATGGATTTAATTGTCATTTTTTTATCAACAATCGACACAAAATACTCTATAAATTGGAAGAAATGTTTTATATTTTCTAAGATAAATTACAAATTCAGAAATAAAATATACTCATTGCATGAGTATTCCCTTTGTTCAGAATAAATTTGTTCAGGATTAACAAATCACATAAGTTACATGGACTCGCTCTGTGTGAAATAATAGTGGTTGACATGAGTTTTGAGTGACTAACCCTTCCTCTGTCCCCCATACATACAGTMGAAGTCGGAAGTTTGCATACACTCATTAAAACTTGTTTTTCAACCACTACATTTCAAAAGTGCTGAACACATAGTTACAGTTGAAGTCGGAAGTTTACATACACTTAGGTAGGAGTCATCAAAACTTGTTTTTCAACCACTCCACAAATTTCTTGTTAACAAACTATAGTTTTGGCAAGTCGGTTAGGACATCTACTTTGTGCATGACACAAGTAATTTTTCCAACAATTTTTTACAGACAGATTATTTCACGTATAATTCACTGTATCACAATTCCAGTGGGTCAGAAGTTTACATACACTACATACACTGTGCCTTTAAACAGCTTGAAAAATTCCAGAAAATGAGGTCATGGCTTTAGAAGCTTCTGATAGGCTAATTGACATKATTTGAGTCAATTGGAGGTGTACCTGTGGATGTTTTACAAGGCCTACRTTCAAACTCATTGCCTCTTTGCTTGACATCATGGGAAACTCAAAAGAAATCAGCCAAGACATCAGAAAAAAATTGTAGACCTCCACAAGTCTGGTTCATCCTTGGGAGCAATTTCCAAACGCCTGATGGTACAACGTTCATCTGTACAAACAATAGTACACAAGTATAAACACCATGGGACCACGCAGCCGTCGTACCGCTCAGGAAGGAGACGCGTTCTGTCTCCTAGAGATGAACGTACTTTGGTGCAAAAAGTGCAAATCAATCCCAGAACAACAGCAAAGGACCTTGTGAAGATGCTGGAGGAAACAGGTACAAAAGTATCTATATCCACAGTTTTATTTTTTAACCTTTATTTAGCTAGGCAAGTCAATTAAGAACAAATTCTTATTTACAATGACGGCCTAGGAACAGTGGGTTAACTGCCTTGTTCCGGGGCAGAACAGCAGATGTTTTTTTTACCTTGTCAGCTCGGGGATTCAATCTAGCAACCTTTCGGTTACTGGGCCAACGCTCTAACCACTAACCTACCTGCCACCCCAGTAAAACGAGTCCTACAGTATATCGACATAACCTGAAAGGCCGCTCAGCAAGGAAGAAGCCACTGCTCCAAAACCGCCATAAAAAAAGCCAGACTACGGTTTGCAACTGCACATGAGGACAAAGATTGTACTATTTGGAGAAATGTCCTCTGATCTGATGAAACAAAAATAGAACTGTTTGACCATCATTATGTTTGGAGGAAAAAGGGGGAGGCTTACAAGCTGAAGAACACCATCCCAACCGTGAAGCACGGGGGTAGGTAGCAGCATCATGTTGTGGGGGTGCTTTGCTGCAGGAGGGACTGGTGCACTTCACAAAATAGATGGCATCATGAGGGAGGAAAATTATGTGAATATATTGAAGCAACATCTTAAGACATCAGTCAGGAAGTTAAAGCATGGTCGCAAATGGGTCTTCCAAATGGACAATGACCCCAAGCATACTTCCAAAGTTGTGGAAAATGTCTTAAGGACAACAAAGTCAAGGTCTTGGAGTGGCCATCACAAAGCCCTGACCTCATCCTCATAGAAGTTTTGTGGGCAGAACTGAAAAGGCGTGTGCGAGCAAGGAGGGCTACAAACCTGACTCAGTTACACCAGCTCTGTAGGAGGAATGGGCCAAAATTCACCCAACTTATTGTGGGAAGCTTGTGGAAGGCTACCCGAAACGTTTGACCCAAGTAAATAAATTTAAAGCAATGCTACAATACTAATTGAATGTATGTCAACTTCTGACCCACTGGGAATGTGATGAAAGAAATAAAAGCTGAAATAAATAATTCTCTCTACTATTATTCTGACATTTCACATTCTTAAAATAAAGTGGTGAACCTAATTGACCTAAGACAGGAATTTTTACTTGGATTAAATGTCAGGAATTGTGAAAAACTGAGTTTAAATGTATTCGGCTAAGGTGTAAACTTCTGACTTCAACTGTACATACGTGAGGTCCCTTAGTCAAGTATTGAATGTTAAGCACAGATTAAATTACAAAGACCAGGGAGCTTTTTGAAATTCTCATAAAGAAGAGCAGTGATTGGTAGATGGGTAACAATAACAAATCAGACATTTTATATCTCTTTAAGCATGGTCAAGTTAATAATTAGCTGTGCATTATGTATTAAACACCCAGACACATCAAAGATACAATCGTCCTTCTGAACTGAGTTGCAGGACAGGAATGAAACTGCTCCGGGATGTTACCATGAGGTCACTGGTGATTTAAAACAGCTACAGAGTTCCATGGCTGTGATGGGAGAAAACTGAGGATGGATCAACAACATTGTAGTGACTCCACAATAATGACCTAAATGACAGAGTGAAAAGAAGAATACAAATATACAGAATAATAATAAGTAATACATATTCCAAAACATGCATCTTGTATGCAACAAGGCACATAAGTAATTCTGCAAAAAAACACAGCAAAGGAATGCACTTTTGGCATAAATGCAAAGTGTTATGTTTGGGACAAAACACACAAACACATCAATGAGTAACTGCCTCCTTATTTTCAAGAATGGTGGTGGCTGCATCATGGTATGGGTAGCTTGACAATATGGGAGGTTTTCAGGATAAAAAGACAGGATGGAGCTCAGCACAGGCAAAATCCTTAAGGAAAACTTGCTTCAGTCTGCTTTACACCAGAGACTGGGAGAGGAATAAACCTTCAGCAGGACAATAAGCTACAACAAAAGGCCAAATCTACACTGGAGTTGCTTACCCAGAAGACAGTGAGTGCGGTTACATGCACTCACATTTGTCATAAGAAACTAGCTCCCTGGTATACAGAAAATACCCGAGCTCTGAAGCAAGCTTCCAGAAAATTGGAACGGAAATGGCGCCACACCAAACTGGAAGTTTTCCGATTAGCTTGGAAAGACAGTACCGTGCAGTATCGAAGAGCCCTCACTGCTGTCGATCATCTATTTTTCCAACTTAATTGAGGAAAATAAGAACAATACGAAATTTATTTTTGATACTGTCGCAAAGCTAACTAAAAAGCAGCATTCCCCAAGTGAGGATGGCTTTCACTTCAGCAGTAATACATTCATGAACTTCTTTGAGGAAAAGATCATGATCATTAGAAAGCAAATTATAGGACTCCTCTTTAAATCTGCGTATTACTCCAAAGCTCATGTGTCATGAGTCTGCACAACTCTGCCAGGACCTAGGATCAAGAGAGACACTTAAGTGTTTTAGTGCTATATCTCTCGACACAATGATGACAATAATCATGGCCTCTAAACCTTCAAGCTGCATACTGGACCCTATTCCAACTAAACTACTGAAACAGCTGCTTTCTGTGCTTGGCCCTCATGTTGAACATAATAAACGTCTCTTATCCACCGGATGTGTAACAAACTCACTAAAAGTGGCAGTAATAAAGCCTCTCTTGAAAAAGCCAAACCTTGACCCAGAAAATATAAAAAACTATCAGCCTATATCGAATCTTCCATTCCTCTCAAATATTTTAGAAAAAGCTGTTGCGCAGCAACTCACTGCCTTCCTGAAGACAAACAATGTATACGAAATGCTTCGGTCTGGTTTTAGACCCCATCATAGCACTGAGACTGCACTTGTGAAGGTGGTAAATTACCTTTAATGGCGTCAGACCGAGGCTCGCATCTGTCCTCGTGCTCCTAGACCTTAGTGCTGCCTTTGATACCATCGATCATCACATTCTTTTGGAGAGATTGGAAACCCAAATTGGTCTACACGGCAAGTTCTGGCCTGGTTTAGATCTTATCTGTCGGAAAGATATCAGTTTGTCTCTGTGAATGGTTTGTCCTCTGACAAATCAACTGTACATTTCGGTGTTCCTCAAGGTTCTGTTTTAGGACCACTATTGTTTTCACTATATATTTTACCTCTTGGGGATGTCATTCGAAACATAATGTTAACTTTCACTGCTATGCGGATGACAAACAGCTTGTACAATTTCAATGAAACATGGTGAAGCCCCAAAATTGCCCTCGCTAGAAGCCTGTGTTTCAGACATAAGGAAGTGGATGGCTGCAAACTTTCTACTTTTAAACTCGGACAAAACAGAGATGCTTGTTCTAGGTCCCAAGAAACAAAGAGATCTTCTGTTGAATCTGACAATTAATCTTGATGGTTGTAAAGTCGTCTCAAATAAAACTGTGAAGGACCTCTGCGTTACTCTGGACCCTGATCTCTCTTTTTTTAACGAACATATCAAGACTGTTTCAAGGACAGCTTTTTTCCATCTACGTAACATTGCAAAAATCWGAAACTTTCTGTCCAAAAATTATGCTGAAAAATTAATCCATGCTTTTGTTYCTTCTAGTTTAGACTACTGCAATGCTCTACTTTCCGGCTACCTGGATAAAGCACTAAATAAACTTCAGTTAGTGCTAAATACGGCTGCTAGAATCCTGACTAGAACCAAAGAATTTGATCATATTACTCCAGTGCTAGCCTCCCTACACTGGCTTCCTGTTAAGGCAAGGGCTGATTTCAAGGTTTTACTGTTAACCTATAAAGCATTACATGGYCTTGCCCCTACCTATCTTTCCAATTTGGTCCTGCCGTACATACCTACACGTACGCTACGGTCACAAGACGCAGGCCTCCTAATTGTCCCTAGAATTTCTAAGCAAACAGCTGGAGGCAGGTCTATCTCCTATAGAGCTCCAATTTTATGGAATGGTSTGCCTACCCATGTGAAAGACGCAGACTCGGTCTCAACTTTTAAGTCTTTACTGAAGACATCTCTTCAGTGGGTCATATGATTGAGTGTAGTCTGGCGAGGAGTGTGAAGGTGAACGGAAAGTCTCTGGAGCAACGAACCGCCCTTGCTGTCTCTGCCTGGCTGGTTCCCCTCTCTCCACTGGGATTCTCTGCCTCTAACCCTATTACAGGGGTTGAGTCACTGGCTTACTGGTGCTCTTTCATGCCGTKCCTAGGAGGGGTGCSTCACTTGAGTGGGTTGAGTCACTGACGTGATCTTCCTGTCTGGGTTGGCGCCCCCCCTCGGGTTGTGCCGTGGCGGAGATCTTTGTGGGCTATACTCGGCCTTGTCTCAGGATGGTAAGCTGGTGGTTGAAGATATCCCTCTAGTGGTGTGGGGGCTGTGCTTTGTCAAAGTGGGTGGGGTTATAACCTGTCTGTTTTGCCCAGTCCGGGGGTATAGTCAGACAGGGCCACAGTGTCTCCCCACCCCTCCTGTCTCAGCCTCCAGTAATTATGCTGAAATAATTTATGTGTCGGGGGGCTAGGGTCAGTCTGTTATATCTGGAGTATTTCTCCTGTCTTATCCGGTGTCCTGTGTGAATTTAAGTATGCTCCCTCTAATTCTCTCTCTCTTTCTCGTTCTCTTCTCTCGGAGGACCTGAGCCCTAGGACAGGACTACCTGGACTGATGGGTTAGGGTTAGGGAAATCCATGAATGGCAACAGCTGGTGTCTGACGGCGACTGATCATACCCATTAAGGTCAGTAAAGGAAGAGTACGTGCTTAACTCTAAATTCCCTTCTGTAACCCATTAAAAAGGGTGCTTGGAACCAAAAATAGATTTTTGTTTTGTATGATACCCATCAAGGACGAGACTAGCGAGGCCAAGGCAATAGTGAACAACTTCAACACCCACAGTTCTCCTGAGGTCATTTTGAATGACCGAGGTCATGAACGCTGGAATAAGGTACGTATGTTACAGGTTATATTCTGTCACCAATGGTTTGTTATATTTATTTTTTACAATTTGTTTTTGTTTTTCCATGGTACACAATCAGATATATTTCAATATCTTAAAGCACATTGTCAATAGATATTGCTTTCCTACCCCCTCCTCCAGGTTTGGTGAATGGACCAACCAGACCCTCAAGACTGCCATGGGCAAGTCCCTTGATTGGTATCAGGAAGGGTGGGAGAACAACCTGAAGGTAATTCTCTTTGCACACAACAGCAGCATCCAGGCTGAGTATGACCGGGAGCCGCGCTAAAGACTGAGGTAAACAATGCAATTGTATATACAATTATTGTATATACTGTAGTCTTTCAAAATTGTGATTGACTTAGTGTTTGTCTATTGCTTTTTTGCACAACGTACTTTCAGATCACTGAAACCCCACCTGACGTGGTGGAAATTTGTCGAACCAGATCAGAAATATTATGTGGGAGGCGGTCGGGTTGAATAAAAAGAAAACAATACATGAAAAAAATCCAATAAATATATCATTCTTGTGTCATTTATATCTATAGGCTATTTAGCATTTGTGCGTAAACCTAGCTTTAGGGCCTAACTTGGGGCGTGCCAATAGACTAGACACCAATCACCAAACACTTTTGGGAAAGGGCAGAAAAAGTTATTGTTGATCCACTGACGCAAAAAGGACATGTCAGAGTTTAATTCAATAAGAGGAAAGCTACGAAATGGAAAGTTGAAAATTAGAAGGGATGGCCAGAAAAGTATGTTTGGGAAGATTTGGTGAAGTATTCAAAGAGGATGATGGAAGTGCCTCTATTATGTGTGATGATTGTGAGGCACTATACAAATTCGACAGTCACAAGAGGGGGATTCAAATAGGCCTATGGCACATCAAGGGAACAAACAGCCTACTGTTCAGATGGGTTAAATGGAAACTGAAATCTGGACACTGACTGTAGATCTTTAACCTCTCACAGTCTTAATATTAACTCCTGCAGAATTAAGCATTTATTGCAGTAAAATGATAGGCTACACCAAATGTAGACTATATTTTGACTTGGAAACAGGAGTGGAGAAATATGATTTCTTTCAGCATCTTGAGAGAATGCGAATGTGCAGTTAGGGACTGCTTTATCAGCCTCCTAAACGCTGATAGTAGTTTCCCCTTGTTTTCTTGAGTTATAGCATTTTCTTCTTGCTCCGCGAAAGAATCAGAGATGACGGAGAACTTTACCGATGTCAACTAGATTGAAGCATTCATTCTACCATTTATAACATTATTCCGGTGAGCAAGGGTTTATTTAGTCTTCTATCTAATTATAGACAAGTTGACTAACAAATAACCTACCAAAATGTCAGAAAATATAAGCAGAAACATATCCATATTAGGCACAACAAAATCCTGCACCCCCTGCCAAAAAATCGTTCCGCCTTCTCTGACGGTGTTCTATATTTGCGGGSTAGGGTCAGGTTTTCACTTTTTCATATAAAGTCGGACGGTTGCGGATGGGTTATTAGCAATTGCGGGTGGGTTTGGTTGAACAAACTGCTGARCTGCGCACCACTAACACACAAACACACAAATTTAAGAGAATACCAGTCGAGGGACCTTCAGTGAAGCCCCTTTTCTCTGTGGTTTCTTTGAAGGCCCTGGACTGTCCTCAGCAGAGGCATCATTGCCATTATCACACTGTGTGTCAGAGAGCTAGTTGGTCATAGTCCATTCTCTACATTCAGTCAAAGAGTTCCTCAAATACATGGTGCAGAACATACCACAAAGTCTGATTCATCCAAGGAGTGGAGAGACAGATTGTCGTCCTCTACCATATCCCTCACTTCAAACTTTGTCACCTTTCCATCCTTCTTATCCTTCACTATCAGCGGTGGTGTCCTCCTTTCATGATCCTCATCATCAGACTGTGTATCAGAGTCAATTATTCTGAGACTATTCTCTTTACAGTCATATCACTCAACACATATATGGTGTACAACTCTCTTACCTCAGATTCACAGTCAGTGAAGGAGTAGATAGAGATGTCATCAGAGTTGGAGGATGAGATCATCCCATCGTAATTTTTCTCCATCAGCCGAGTCACCCTTCCAGACTGAAGAGACAGACAAAGGCATGTACTTAGAGCAGCCATAGAATACACTGGCATTGACTGCCAAGAAAATGTTTAATATTTAGGCAACTCCCATAACATTAGGGATGGGACTAAAGACCTTCCATACTGTAGGATTCTTTAGCATTTCCAATGAATGATTGTCAATTCAACCAAGCCAACCAAAATGGCCATATGAATCAACAGATTGATCTATCTGTTGTGTCTCTATGGGAACAGCAGAGATGTCTGACCTGGCTGAGAGGCTCTGGATTGATGTCCCGTCCATCCCCAGATGTCTGTTCCTGCCCACAGCTCTCAATGATTGGCTGTGAACAGTAAAGAAAAAATGTAACACTCTTTTGCTCATTTTGGCCTTGGAAATAACTTGGAAATAAATGATGTAACTATCAATAAATCATTTAAGTAGCTACTGTTATGTGGTTGATTTGAATGTGACTTACAGGCCTTTTGTGGATCTGAGGGGTCTGCGCTGAAGTAGACTGTCAAGACAGCATTCAATTTCAAATGAGTTTAGATGGGGGGGATAACTGCAGTTTGTACATGGAGCATAAGTAATGTTTATGTGTAATTGTTTTCAGGCCGCATTTGACTTACAGGCCTTGGTCTTCTGTGCACCTTACCGGTTGGTCACATCACAGAATCAGGGGTGTTCACCCTCACTGGATTCAACTGTCAACACAACACTCAATTTAAAATGGGATAACAAAGACAGAACACAAATTAAATAAATTGGTATTTACCACATAAGGGCGGCGCCTTAAAGCTCTTTTGATTCTCTCATCACTACGATCCATCTTGCTTTCTGAGGGATACATTTTCATCAATTGATTGGCACAAAACATATCCTAACAAACACACACACACACACAGACAAATGGCACGCCATTCCCTATATAGTGCATTTACTTTGACTTGTGCCCATATAGTGCACTTATTTTGACCTGAGCCCACTGGAAACAGGTCAAAAGTAGTACACTACAGGGTGCCATTTGGGACTTCTCCAAAGAATGTAAGAGTCTACCAGACGTGCTAAACTCCAAATTACCTTGTGCTGTGCGAAAGAGTCCAACCAACCGTTTACAATCGTACTGTAGTATTCTCTGCACAGACTTCAGCTAGGGCAGACTATGCGGCAAAATATTACCTGAAACAACCTGATTGAAGAAAGAGATTGTACTGATGATATCAAAGCGGAACACAGTTTATGTCGCGAATTGATGCTTGGTTACATAACAATAGGTCACCGTTTAATGGCCGCGCATAATACGCCACGAGAAAGGCGTAAATGGGACCAGACTGGTGGCATCTCCCCCCTGGTTGTAATTTATAACTATCAAATCAAATCTATGTAGCTATCTAACTCAAATGTCTGTTGAGAACTCTTTGATAATCACATTTGAGGCACATGTCAGCAGGTGGCAGTGTCTTCAAATGCAGTAGTTTATGATGGGTGCAACAGTTGAGCAACTTTGAGGTTGTGATAATTGAAATGCGGAAGTACATTTGTTMTGGCTGAACAAGCTTGTTCGCATATTTCTACAATTAATCTTCTTAAAATCGGATTTTAAACCTAACCAAACTGCTAACTTAATGCCCCAACCTTAAATTAAGACCAACAAGCTTCTTTTCCCCCGTTAATTTTTACGATATATCCATTTTTACTTTGTGGCTGTGTTATCTAGTGGGAACCTCTAGTTAGCTAGCTAGCTACCCTCTGGCTAAAGTGTACTGCAATTTTGCATAAAAAGTTGATTGATTATCCAAGTACTAGTTTGAAAAATATGCACCGGGCATCAAAATGATCTCCTGCATAGTTTTAAAAGGTATGATTCAGAGGTTCAAGAGTTTTACTCCTGAGTTCAGGCTCACGAGTGGGATTGTTTCTGTCATTATAGTATCATTTGTTTTGTTTATTGTCACTACATTTTTCGGTTTATCAGAGGATGTCTTCAGTCTTGGAATGACAGTTTTTGGCAATGGTCATGGTAAGTTAGCTCGGAGGGGTTGAGTGAATCAACAATCATATGCTCGGTAGCTACTTTGAATGGGAGTGTTGTAACGTTAGCTAGCGTGCTAAAACGTATAGCTAATGTAACAGACGGTGCCAGTAGACTACAGCAGCAAGCTACAACACATCACGGCATGTTTATATCTGTCAACCCTATCATTTATGTTTTAATCCTTTCCTCTTCCTTTGCAGTGCACAAGCTCATCACATACTCCTTCCACCACAAGACAGTGACCCAGCTACTCCTCAGTATTGGGGTTCTGGGGCCTCTCTGTGGTGGCATTGAGAAGAATGTGGGCACTGTTCGGTTCCTCTTCATGTTTCTGCTGCTCTCTATCAGCACAGGGGTGTTGTACAGCATATTGGGTCTGCTACTGTTTGGTGCATCTGCCCAGAACCAGGTGGAGGGGTTCATTCCAGTATCCCTCTCCCTTATGTGTATGGCCACAGTGCACTCCCGTATGGTTAAGGGCTTTCTTTTCGGGGTCACTGTACCCATGTTAGCCCTGCCCTGGCTGTTTCTGTTCATCATAACACTTTTGGTCCCACACACTGTGTTCCTTTGCAATGTCATCGCCATCATCGCAGGGGGGATCTGTATCCTTACTCCAACCTCATAGCGGTTCAAAATAAATGTGATACGCTCCTCTGCAGTACGTCACAGCTTTATAAGTGTGCTTAGTAGTGTAGTTAAGTGGTATTAGGTTATAGGTGTTGTATATGAGTCCTGCTGCTAAACATTATGGCATGTTTGTTTAGAAAAATCTTGCATCACTGCTTCACACATTCTCCTTAACTTGCACTGGTGAAACAGACGGAAAGGGCTGGCTCTCACTTCTGGACATGTCCGATGCCAGGGCATCAGTGCTGGACAAGAAGATGCCTTTCAGGCTGCTGAGGAACATTGGTGTCCTGTATGTCCCTGCATCAATAGAGGCGAGAAGGAAGACGGTCCACCCACCGTGAGTACTGAGAAAGCACCAGACCCATTAAATAACAATTGCTGTGTGCAAGCCAGAGCACATGATGTACTACAGTATAATGAGGTGCAGTTATAATAGATGATCCTTAGCTGTAATTGAATACTGTACAATAAGAACCTAGTGGTCCCCCATGATTAGATAGAGAATCACTGGTATAGATAAGCTCTCTGAAATCTGTCCACGTTCTCATTGATTGCAGAATAATTCCAACCCCAGGCTCCTACCCAGTCCAAGCCTACGCTCCAGTGTCRTCTACCTCCAACCTACAGGCTACCGAGACCACACCAAAGACATTTGAAGGCTGGGCCCACTCCTACTATACACAGGGGAGCCCTGTTCAGCTCTCAGGTTATTACGGACACAACCATGGATATGGCATCAAGCATAGCTTTGGGCCAAGTCACGGACACGGTCACAAACATGGATACAGCTGCAGCCACAGCCAAGGTCATGGACATAGTCACGAACACAGCTTCGGCCATGGACTCAGTCATGAGCATGCATCTGCCTCTCAAACCAGCAGTCACTGTGCTCCAGTGGCTCAACATCCACATTCTCAACATTCCCACCTCAGTCCACTGTCTGTGTCTGTCAGTGCCCCCCAGAGTTTCACAGCAAACATGCCGGAGTCACTGCCAGAATCTGTGACGGTTCATCCAGGAGCACCTGTGTCTTCACTGACAGATTGATGACTTCAATCAGTAACACCAAAACTCGCTATAGCTCAATTGAAATTTATGGGCAATGTTATCGAAGACCGGAAATTACCTTTAKATTTCAAGTGTGCTATTCCTTGTAAAAAATTATTGTAAAAACGTCAACTCATGGTATAACTAATAACATTTAAAAAACAAACATGATGTCAGTGTGGTTATAAGCCGCTATAGCTCTGAACTTCTGCGATACAGATTTAATCGAGCCCATAGTTGTCATTCAATGTGTTTTCTGTCTCATGTTATACATTGAGATGTAATATGCTTGGGCAAGTGGTTTGAGGCAGTACTTGAAGGTCCACTTTTTCTTCACTGATGTTTTTGGTTTGAATACACAAGCAGGCTCTGAATGTTCAAGGTCAAATCAATGCAAGAAGGCTTTGATTGTCAGTTGATTGTAAGACCTCCTTTTGGCTTGTGTGTTTAGTACTTTGTGTTTTATTATTTTAAAGTTAATTTCTCTACCGTAAGCCGAATCCGACGTCGTTTTAGAGAATTTGGCAGTACGTCCAACCGGCCTCACATCCGCAGACCACGTGTAACCACGCCAGCCCAGGACCTCCACAGCCAGCTTCTTCACCTGCGGGATTGTCTGACAGCCACCTGATGAAACTGTGAGTTTGCACAACCAAATAATTTCTGCACAAACTGCCAGAAACCATCCCAGGGAAGGTCATCTGGTTGCTCGTCATCCTCACCAGGGTCTTGACTTGACTGCATTCGGTGTCGTAACTGAACTCAGTGGACAAATGCTCACCGTCTATGGCCACTGGCATGCTGGAGAAGTGTGCTCTTCATGGTTGAATCCTGGTTTCAACTGTACRGGGCAGATTTATGACTGCAAAATGAATTGCCTCTCTGAGGACAAAGTTTAAGTGTGTGGGTGAGCGGTTTGCTGATGTGAAGGTTGTGAGCAGAGTGCCTAATGGTGGCAGTGGGGTTCTGGTATGGGCAGGCATAAGCTACGGACAACAAACAGCAAATTTGCACAGCCGTTGAAGAGGAGTGGGACAACATTCCACAGGCCACAATCAACAGCCTGATCAACTCTATGCGAAGGAGATGCGTCGCYCTGCTTTTGGCAAATGGTGGTCACACCAGATACTGACTGGTTTTCTGATCCACGCACCTACCTTTCTTTTAAGGTATCTATGACCAACAGATGCATATCTGTTTTCCCAGTCACGTGAAGTCCATAGATTAGGGCCTAATGAATTTATTTCAAATTACTGATTTTCTTATATGAACTGTAACTCCAGTAAAATCTTTGAAATTGTTGCATTTATACTTTTGTTCATTGTACTTAAATTAAAATAGCATCCACTCAGCACTAAATTAGATCCATTACATGCAGTTTGTTTTGCAATGGATCGTTCAAAATGACTGTCGCTTCAGAGGCAGGTGACAAGTGGGTGAGATGATCCAGAGAGTGGGCTACAAGGGCAGATTATGATATCATCTTTGAAAAATGAACTAGTCGTGCACAGGAAAGAGAAGCCATAAATGACAACCAAGACTAAATAAAGCAAATCAATGATCTCCATTTATTATTTCTTTACAAATGCATTCTTTAAACTTATACTGTTCATATACAAATATATATTTTGCATATAAAACTGGATCAAGTGGTAAGAGTCATGTAACACATTATACAATATCAGTAATGCAAGAGAAAAATGTAAAAAGGCACATTTCTTATTTAAATGACATGTACCATGCCATATTTGATTCTGTATCACTAGAATAGTTGAGGGGTTTTTCTATTAAAAGAAACACAAAATGATAGACTGCTGAACATTTGTATTTAGGCTTTCAACCATCAGCATAATAAAATAAAACTAGATAAAGTTCTTACAGAATTAGTGATTATCAGAACACACATAAATGACAATTAATAGATGTATTCATGTTGACTGCAAGTGCACATACCATACAACACATTTTGCATTGCCTAAATGCCGAGGTAGTGTCCAGCTAAACATAACTAGTAGGTACTAAGCCTTACAGTCGGAGGATGAGAAAAAAAACACCTGGGCATTTTTTACAGTAAACCACCATTTAATCTAAGACCTTTTCTGTAATGAACCGATGAAGAACAAAGCTCAGACTAAACAGTTACTGCAATTTAAATGTATGAATTGTACAGTACATGGTACAATATGAATATGCTACTAGTATGCATATTTGACTAATCTTGCACTGCTCTGTATTTACACAACCTTCGTGCATCTGAATAGGCAGCCATGTTGAACTTGTAAATACATTTAAAGACGGCAAATATAGAATGCTTTCAATGCCTTAGACATTTCAGATAAGTTAATTGAAAAAAWATATATATGTTTATTTTTTCACCTTGTGGGTACTTCACAGCAGGATAAACGTCCAGAGGCAATATTTCATATCATAATCACCTCTGTTTACGCCTAGTTACACTTACAAAAACAATGTGTAAAATTCAATGTATAATATATCCAACTTTTCTAATCTGATGGGAAACAGTGAAGGTCTGCACTCTATTTTATTTAAAAAACGAATTGGTTTATTCCAAAAATGTCCATAACCTTAAAAGGAGCGCATGGACCAAATGTACACTGAACAKAAATATGAACGCAACATGCAACAATTTCAAAGATTTTACTGAGTTACAGTTCATAAGGAAATCATTCAATTTAAATAAATGAATTAGGCCCTAATCTATGGATTTCACATGACTAGGAGTACAGATGTGTGTCTGTTGGTCATAGATACCTTTAAAAAAAAAGTAGGGGCGTGGATCAGAAAACCAGTCAGTATCTGGTGTGACCACCATTTGCATCATGCAGCGTGACATCTCCTTCACATAGAGTTGATCAGGCTGTTGATTGTGGCCTGTGGAATGTTGTCCCACTCTTCTTCAATGGCTGTGCGAAGTTGCTGGATATTGTCAGAAACTGGAACAAACTGTCGTACATGTCAATCCAGATCATCCCAAGCCTGCTCAATAGGTGACATGTCTGGTGAGTATGCAGGCCATCGAATAACTGGGACATTTTCAGCTTTGTGTACCGAAATGTGTACCGATCCATGTGACATGGGGCCATGCATTATCATGCTGAAACATGGCAGGACAATGGGCCTCAGGACCTCGTCACGGTATCTCTGTGCATTCAAATTGCCATCGATAAAATGCAATTGTGTTCGTTGTCAGAGGCTTATGCCTGCCTGTCCATACCATAACCCCACCCCACACARGCTGTCTGCCATCTGCCCGGTACAGTTGAAACCCGGGATTAATCCGTGCAGAGCACACTTCTCCAGCATGCCAGTTGTCATCGAAGGTGAGCATTTTCCCACTGAAGTCGGTTACGGCGCCGAACTGCAGTCAAGTCAAGACCCTGGTGAGGACGACGAGCACGCAGATGAGCTTCCCTGAGATGGTTTCTGACAGTTTGTACAGAAATTCTTTGGTTGTATAAARCCACAGTTTCATCAGCTGTCCGGGTGGTTGGTCTCAAACGATCCTGCAGGTGAAGGAGCCGGATGTGGAGGTCCTGGGCTGGCGTGGTTACACATGGTCTGCGGTTATGAGGCCGGTTGGAATTATCTAAAACGACGTTGGAGGTGGCTTATGGTAGAGAAATTAACATTCAATTCTCTGGCAACAGTTCTGGTGGACATTCCTGCAGTCAGCATGCCAATTGCACGCTCCCTCAAAAGATGAGACATCTGTGGTGGCGTTGTGTTACAAAACTGCACATTTTAGAGTGGCCTTTTATTGTCCRCAGCACAAGGTGCACCTGTGTAATGACCATGCTGTTTATTAAGCTTTTTGATTATCTTGTCAAACGAGAAATGTTCACTAACAGTGATGTAAACAAATTTCTGAACAACATTTGAGAGAAATAAACTTTTGGTATATGGAACAATTCTGTGATCTTTTATTTCAGCTCATGAAACATGGGACCAACACTTTACATGTTGCGTTTATATTTTTGTTCAGTGTACATCCTGTCTCTTATACACATCTAGATGTGTATAAGAGACAGGTAATGGAACGTTAGCTTCATCTTCTTTAGCTCCACACGTCCTGAGAGTAGCGGCCCTTTGTCATCAGCTTCTTGATGTAAGCCACAGCCTGTGTGTGTGTGAGGCCTCCCACCTCCTCAGCAATGTCATAGAAGGCATTCTGCACATCCCGCGCCATGTTCCGGGCATCCCTAGGAAAAGTCAAGTGGCAGCCAAATTTACAGAGGGAACAAAATAATGATGGATTTTCCTTTTCAAAAAACCCTCAAAGCATGTACAGTGCCTTCAGAAAGTATTCACACCCACATTTTGTTGTGTTACAGCCTGAATTTAAAATGGAATAAATTGAGATTTTCTGTCACTGGCCTACACACAATACCCCATAATGTCAAAGTATATATTCTAAATATTTAGAAAGCTATAAAGAATGAAAAGCTCAAATGTCTTGAGTCAATAAGATTTCAACCCCTTTGTTATGGCAAGCCTACATAAGTTCAGGAGTAAAAATGTGCTTAACAACTCACATAATAAGATGTATGGACTCACTGTGTGTGCAATAATAGTGTTTAACATGATTTTTGAATGACTACCTCATCTTTGTACCCCACACATACAATGATCTGTAAGGTCCCTCAGTCGAGCAGTGAAATTCAAACAGAGATTCACCACAAAGACCAGGGAGGTTTTCCAATGCTTCGCAGAGAAGGGCACCTATTGGTAGATGGGTACAAATAAAAAAGCAGACATTTGATATCCCTTTGAGCATGGTGAAGTTATTAATTACACTTTGGATGGTGTATCAATACACCTAGTCACTACAAAGATACATGCGTCCTTCCTAACTCAGTTGCCGGCTGTGATAGGAGAAAACTGAGGATGGATCAACAACATTATAGCTACTCCACAATAACATAAATTACAGAGTGTAAAGAAGGAAGCCTGTACAGAATACATTTTCCAAAACACGCATTCTGTTTGCAACAAAGCACTAAAGTAAAACTGCAAAAAATGAGGCAAGGAAATGAACTGTCCTGAATAGAAAGCGTTACATGTTATGTTGGATTTTCCCCAAACATCACTGAGTACCCCTCTTCATATTTTCAAGAATGGTGGTGGTTGCATCATGTTATGGGTATGCTTATCTTCGGCAAGGACTAGGGAATTTTGGGGGATAAAAAGAAATGGAATAGAGCTAAGCACAGGCAAATCCGAGAGGAAAACCTGGTTCAGTCTGCTTTTCAACAGACACTGGGAGACAAATTCACCTTTCAGTAGGACAATAACCTTAAACACAAGGCCAAATATACACTGGAGTTGCTTACCAAGATCACATTGAATGTTCCTGAGTAGCCTAATTACAGTTTTGAAATCGGCTTGAAAATCTATGGTAAGACTTCAAAATGGCTGTCTAGCAATGCTCATCAACCAACTTAACAGGACTTGAAGAATTTTAAAAGGAATAATGTCCAAATATTGTACAATACAGGTGTGCAAAGCTTTTAGAGAGACTTACCCAGAAAGACGCACAGCTGTAATCGCTGCCAAAGGTGATTCTAATATGTATTGACTGGGTGTGAATACTTATGTAAATTAGATATTTCTGAATTTAATTTTCAATAAATTAGCAAACATTTCTAAAAACGTTGTCATTATGAGTTATTGTGTATATATGGGTGAATTTTTTTAATATTTAATCCATTTTAAATTCAGCATAACAACAAAATGTGGAATAATTCCAAAATATGGAATAATTTCTTCCTAGGTTCTGGCCTTTCTAGAGTTTTTCCTAGCCACCGTGCTTCTACACCWGCATTGCTTGCTGTTTGGGGTTTTAGGCTAGGTTTCTGTACAGCACTTTGTGACATCAGCTGATGTAAGAAGGGTTTTTATAAATAAATGTGATTGAAATTTGATTGATTCAAGGGGTATGAATACTTTCTGAAGACACTGTACATATACTGGTGGTCTGAAATGGTTCTTACCCACAAATGTAGATGTGAGCATTGTCAGTATGGATCAGCTTCCACAGGTGTTCATTGTTCTTCTTCAGGAGATGCTGGACGTACACCTGAGCATGGATAATCAAACAATTAGCCTAACTGAACAATTCATTTAAGTGATATAAAAGACATTCTCTTGAAGTCTGCAGGTTCTTAAGGCAATACGAATCATAGGAAGTATCAACAATTGTACCATATCTAAGTCATAGATAAGAGCATATTGAATCTTATCACATAGTTAACGCCTCAGAGCTGACAGAGAAGTTAAGCTGTGCTGTGTTACCTTCTCCTCTTGGTCTCTGYAGAAGGCCACGTTGAGCTGAGTCAGCACACCCACCTTCTCAAACTCTTCCAGTTACTGCTGGTACATGAAGTCCTGATTTCTGTGGCGACAGCCGAAGTACAGTATCGTCTCGCCGACATCCTTCCCTGATAGAAAAACAACACACTCTTTTATTTACTTATTTTATTTAACCCTTATTTTACCAGGTAAGTACACACTCTTGATGTGAAACTGTGTCACACTGGCACTCTTTTCCCTTTTGCTAACATATTAAAACATACTTGTTGAAAACAAATTCAGGTCAACCTAATTTACTGTAGAACATGGAGACTTGCTTGCTGTGGACTCCATCTATTCTATGCACAAGCCAAACACTGTTCTGTTTTAACAGCTGTTCTTCAAAATCACAAAATACCAGAAAATCCACACTCTGGACACATTTCAATTTTCCAATCCAATAAGTAGACTTAGATGCCAGACGAGGCCCAGGCTTTCTTCCTCCCTAGCTGGTTACCTTGCTCCTTCATCCAGCCTCTCTCCTGGAGGAAGCCCATGAAGGGGGCGATGCCTGTGCCGGGCCCAATCATCACCACCGGGTTGCTGGCCTTGAAGGGCAGCCGGAACTGGGACTTGCGGACGTACATGGGCACGGTGGCCTTGTGGCCGTTGTCCATCAACACCACCTTGTTCTTCAGCCAGTTGGTGGCCACTCCCTTGAAGCTCCGCCCTGTGCTGGTCTGGAACTCCACCACTACCGCACAGATGCTCACCATGTTGGAGTACACCTGACATCAAGACAATACACAGTTGTTAAGTAAACATAAAGAAACAAAATAAAGAAACAAATAACTGAAAAAGTGGGAACTGAACTGGCAATAACAGGTCTGCTGTTCTCCGATTCCTGGTACCATATCCTGAACTCCTATGTTGCTCTCCATTCATGGGCGCTGATGTACAAATGTATATTTCTCCCTAAAATGGACAAAGTATTTTTATTTTTTCTAATAGTGGGTCTCACCTTGCCAGAGGAGGCGATGGAGTAGTAGCGAGCCTGTAGGCGGGGCAGCAGCTCACACAGGTGGTCTATGGTAGGGTGGAGGGACGGCATNCCCACCTTCTCAAACTCTTCCAGTTACTGCTGGTACATGAAGTCCTGATTTCTGTGGCGACAGCCGAAGTACAGTATCGTCTCGCCGACATCCTTCCCTGATAGAAAAACAACACACTCTTTTATTTACTTATTTTATTTAACCCTTATTTTACCAGGTAAGTACACACTCTTGATGTGAAACTGTGTCACACTGGCACTCTTTTCCCTTTTGCTAACATATTAAAACATACTTGTTGAAAACAAATTCAGGTCAACCTAATTTACTGTAGAACATGGAGACTTGCTTGCTGTGGACTCCATCTATTCTATGCACAAGCCAAACACTGTTCTGTTTTAACAGCTGTTCTTCAAAATCACAAAATACCAGAAAATCCACACTCTGGACACATTTCAATTTTCCAATCCAATAAGTAGACTTAGATGCCAGACGAGGCCCAGGCTTTCTTCCTCCCTAGCTGGTTACCTTGCTCCTTCATCCAGCCTCTCTCCTGGAGGAAGCCCATGAAGGGGGCGATGCCTGTGCCGGGCCCAATCATCACCACCGGGTTGCTGGCCTTGAAGGGCAGCCGGAACTGGGACTTGCGGACGTACATGGGCACGGTGGCCTTGTGGCCGTTGTCCATCAACACCACCTTGTTCTTCAGCCAGTTGGTGGCCACTCCCTTGAAGCTCCGCCCTGTGCTGGTCTGGAACTCCACCACTACCGCACAGATGCTCACCATGTTGGAGTACACCTGACATCAAGACAATACACAGTTGTTAAGTAAACATAAAGAAACAAAATAAAGAAACAAATAACTGAAAAAGTGGGAACTGAACTGGCAATAACAGGTCTGCTGTTCTCCGATTCCTGGTACCATATCCTGAACTCCTATGTTGCTCTCCATTCATGGGCGCTGATGTACAAATGTATATTTCTCCCTAAAATGGACAAAGTATTTTTATTTTTTCTAATAGTGGGTCTCACCTTGCCAGAGGAGGCGATGGAGTAGTAGCGAGCCTGTAGGCGGGGCAGCAGCTCACACAGGTGGTCTATGGTAGGGTGGAGGGACGGCATYTCCTCCAACACAGCCAGGATGTTCCTCTGAGAATCCAGCACCCAGCTCTGGTACAGACCCTGACAGAGAGACACAGACAGACAACAGTTACTCTCCATTGAGTATGTTTACATACACACTAATAATTCYATATTAAACTGATTATGGCAGAAGGCAGAGTACYGKATTCGTCATGTAAACARCTTACTCTGCTTATCTTAATCGGCGTACGGTCATAATGGAAGTAAGCATACGCCGATTAAAACACCTGGTTTTATGAGCAATATTTTCTAAATATTAGGACATGTAAACAGCTTAGTTGGCATTCCAGTGGTGTATTTGATCTGCACATGTGCCAGCAGCGGGTAGTGCCAGTAGTATAGTAGTATGCTCGAGTGAAGTGAGTTCAAAAAAACTGAAAGTATGCATCTTATAAATAGTTTTCACATACAAACTTTATATGTCCGAATCAAATAGTCTGAACAAAAATAACATGGTCACTGTAGTAGAACGTTTAATTTGATTGGTGATTTTCAGCATTCATCAAATGTCCCATCAGGTAGCCTGATTTCAGATGTGTCCATACAAACAGGTTTATTAGGGAAATCGTTCTTCTTGCAAAGCATGTAAACGTTTTAAACAAACTACTATATTAACCTTAACCTGGGTGCTTCTTATTGGACTCCTCTGAAACACACACAGATGAAGAATCTTATCAGCATCATTGTTTAAGATTCAAGTTCTCTTTATTTTGAGGCCACTGCATCCATTTTGGTTGTTAATGGTGGACTACATGATTTAGTTGACAACGTGTGCAGCAGTATCTTTTCAACCTCTGGATCATGTGCATTAATTTGCAACCAAATATTATGGAAAATGCCAATGGAAAAAATAACTACTCCAATGCAAATGCAGATGCAAAGCAGCTCACATCATGTCCCTGAGCCATGATTTACAACTGACCGTCGAGGTTGTTGAGAGAGATAACAGTGTCCAGTTCGGCGTCCAGGATCTGGCCTATTCTGTTCACTATTGACACGTCATTAATGGGGTWAACAGCAACGTGGTCTCCAGAGTCATATCTACAGGGAAGGAGAAAGACGGGGAGATGGATGAACAAGACTTCCCACTGTATTTATCTAACAAGCAAATGTCATTACATATRCAAGATATTTACATGCTTTTTGCCAGTGTGTGAAAAAGAAAATTAAATTGATTAACCAACTCGACACTTGTTAGCAGACAGAAGTAATGCAGTAGGCATAGGAAGGCAGAAATGCATTATATTTAAAGGCCCAATGCAGCCAAAAATGTGCTTTGCCTGTGTTTTATTTATATTTCCACACTATGACATGGGAATAATACTGTGAAAATGATAATGCCCTTTTAGTGTAAGAGCTGTTTGCAAAGACTGCCTGAAATGTGGGATGGAGCTTTGGCCTGCCATCACCAGGTGGTAAATTGGTTAATAGCCCAATAAGAAAGAGAGTTCCAAACCTAACAATAGTTTCAGTTTTCCAGACCAGACAGTCTTASCAAAATTCTTGCTTGGMAAATGTTTATTTTTGACKATTTTAATTGAAAACAATCACAGTAAGGTACTTAATTGTTACCCAGAAATGATTTGATATTGAGATAAAAACAGCTGCATTGGACCTTTAATGGCCTAGGACCTTTCATATAAAATATTAATAAAGAGCAGATACCTGATTTGGGAGCCTGAGATGTCCAGCTCTAAATGCATCAGATGTCGGTCGCCGGCTTGGTTCAGCTGGCGGTTAACCGCTACCGTGGCCAAGTAGGGGTTCTTAGCATCAAAAGGCCTCCAATGACAAATATACTGGAGTTATCCCAAAGCCATTTCAGACAAATGGAGAAAAATGCTACTGTTGTAAAAAGGGTTCGTCCAAAGGTCCAATAAATAACTAACATTTGAGAGGAAATTTCTAATATTAAGGATAAAATTAAAATAAAATGATCTGAGAAGACAAGTGAAGGCACTTTGGCCAATGTCTATAGAGGGATTTAGTTTACACCTGTCTAGGTCTCTCAGATCAGTGCAGATGAAGGAAAATATAATTTAGACTATTGAGATGCACCCTAAAAGCACACTGTCTTTGCTGTTGGCATTGGGGAGATGGTGAGAATCATGTCAGCGTCATGACAACAGTCATCCCTTTATTGCCCTGAACAACAATCATAATCTATTAATTCCGTTCCATGACAACACAGCTCTGTCATTACGCCTGATAGCTGAGCTCCCTACACCACTCACGGTTTTTGGGTCTCAAAGCTCTTGAGGCGACCCATCTCCCCAGTATACACCTTATTCATGTTGATGTCAGTTGGAAACGCCAACTCGTACTGCCGGATGCTAAAGGAGAGGAAGAAACGGACAGGTGGTTACTTCCTGCTCCGCATCTCGACCACTCATGATCACACACCTTTGAAGTCTAAAAATAACCCGTCAGTGCAGCTAAGGGCCGATATCAAATCAAACTTTATTTGTCACATGCGCCGAATACAACAAGTGTAGATCTTACCGTGAAATGCTTACTTACAAGCAGTGCAGATCAAGAATTGTTAAGAAAATATTTACCAAAWAAACTAAAGTAAAAAATAATAAAAAGTAACACAATAACATAACAATAATGAGGCTATATACAGGGGGTACCAGTACCGAGTCAGTGTGCTGGGGTACAGGTTAGTTGAGGTAATTTGTACATGTAGGTAGGGGTGAAGTGACTATGCATAGATAATAACAGCAAGTATCAACAAATGGAAGGGGGGGTGTCAATGTAATAATCCGGTGGCCATTTGATTAATTGTTCAGCAGTCTTATGGCTTGGGGGTAGAAGCTGTTAAGGAGCCTTTTGGTCCTCGACGTGGCGCTCCAGTACTGTTTGCCGTGAGGTAGCAGAGAAAACAGTCTGTGACTTGGGTGACTGGAGTCTCTGACAATTTTATGGGCTTTCCTCTGACACCGCCTATTATATAGGCCCTGGATTGCAGGAAGCTTGGCTCCAGTTATGTACTGGCCCGTACACACTACCCTCTGTAGCGCCTTACGGTCAGATGCCGAGCAGTTGCCATACCAGGCGGTGATTCAACCGGTCAGGATGCTCTCGATGGTGCAGCTGTAGAAATGTTGGGGATCTGGGGACCCATACCAAATCTTTTCAGTCTCCTGAGGGGGGAAATGTTTTGTCGTGCCCTCTTCACAACCGTCTTGGTGTGTTTGGACCATGATAGATCGTTGGTGATGTGGACACCAAGGAACTTGAAACTCTCGACCCGCTCCACTACAGCCCCGTTGAGGGGCCCTGTTCGGCCCGCCATTTCCCGTAGTCCACAATCAGCTCCTTTGTCTTGCTCACATTGAGGGAGAGGTTGTTGTCCTGGCACCACGGCCCGTTCTCTGACCTCCTCCCTATAGGCCGTCTCATCGTTGTCGGTGATCAGGCCTACCACTGTTGTGTCATCAGCAAATTTAATGATGGTATTGGAGTCGTGTTTGGCCACGCAGTCGGAGTACAGGAGGGACAAGTACACACCCCTGGGGGGCTCCAGTGTTGAGGATCAGCGTGGCAGACATGTTATTGCCTACCCTTACCATCTGGGGGCAGCCCGTCAGGAAGTCTAGGATCCAGTTGGAGAGGGAGGTGTTAAGTCCCAGGGTCCTTAGCTTAGTGATGAGCTTCGTGGGCACTATGGTGTTGAACACTGAGCTGTAGTCAATGAACAGCATTCTCACATATGTGTTCCTTTTGTCCATGTCGGATAGGGCAGTGTGGAGTGCAATTGAGATTGTGTCATCTGTGGATCTGTTGGGGCAGTATGCGAATTGGAGTGGGTCTAGGGTATCTGGGAGGATGCTGTTGATGTGAGCCATGACCAGCCTTTCAAAGCACTTCATGGCTACCGAAGTGAGTGTTACAGGGGCAGTAATTATTTAGGCAGGTTACCTTCGCCTCCTTTGGCACAGGGACTATGGTGGTCTGCTTGAAACATGTAGGTATTACAGACACGGTCAGGGAGAGGTTAAAAATGTCAGTGAAGACACTTGCCAGTTGATCCGCGCATGCTTTGAGTACACGTCCTGGTAATCCGTCTGGATATGGACAGCCACATACGCTTTTAGTGGGTTTCGCTCTCTGTGATGCAAATGCTATGATGCATGTGCGTATGGTAAAAGGATTGGATGCCATGCAGAGCAGAGTGAAAGGCCTCAAAGCACAGGGGAGACATTCATGTCGGGCACTATTATGCATGCAAACAGAATTTGAAATGGAAATGTGCCGTTGTTTAACCAAATGTGTGGACGGTCATTTAGGTTTGTTATTTGCAGTTGAAGCTTTATGGTTGTTTTTCTGAAAACATGCAAACAATGTCAGAGTCTATCAAACATGAATTAATCAATTGTTTAATATATCTGATATGTCCAGTATTCATAGCTGGTGATACTACCAAGATCCCTTGTTCTGTATTGAATTGGAATACAAAGTAAAACATTATGGGCCGGTTTCCCAGACACAGATTAAGCCTAGTTCTGGACTATAAAGCTTTTCAATTGAGAATCTCAATTGAGAATATGTTTTTATCCTGAACTAGGCTTAATCTGTTTCTGGGAAACCAGCCCTCTAGGTCATTAAAAAAATGTATAAAAGGAAGTACATCTGCTCCTAAAGTTCCATAGTAAATATCTCTAGTTGGCAACCAGTCTGAGTCCGACCAGGAGAGAGAGAGGGGGTAGCCAACTAGCTATTACCTGGTGTTATCTCCTGTGGCCTCCACCCCAAAGTGTTCACACACAGCAGGCCAGAACTGCTCCTTCCATGATACAAAGTCTTCCTCAAGGCTGGGGAAGAGGGTAAGACAGACGTAGAACACAGTCATAGGATATTTTGATAAGATAAATACATACATATTTATGAATATGGATTAATTTAGTACTCACTTGCCATCATCGTCTCCCATTCTCAGGTCATAGATTCTCCTGCCACCCAGCTCTTCCAGTCTCTTGTCGGWATACTTTCCCATTGCATTGAAGTGCTCATATGTTTTATTCCCCAAGCCAAACACCTGCAGAGTTCAAAGGCGGACGCTATAAGCTATCATAGTAGATCAAAATGAATTAACTACATATAAATGTAAAGCTTCCATGATATACAGTACCAGTCAAAAGTTTGGACACACCTACTCATTACAGGGTTTTTCTTTATTTTTACTATTTTCTARATTGTAGAATAATAGTGAAGACATCAAAACTATGAAATAACACATATGGAATCATGTAGTAACCAAAAAAGTGTTAAACAAATCAAAATATATTACACATTTGAGATTCTTCAAAGTAGCCACCCTTTGCCTTGATGACAGCTTTACATACTCTTGGCATTCTCTCAACCAGCTTCATGAGGTAGTCACCTGGAACGCATTTCAATTAACAGGTGTGCCTTGTTAAAATGTATTTCCTTCTTAATGCGTTTGAGCCAACCAATTGTGTTGTATACCACCCCCCAAGGTAGGGGTGGTATACAGAATATACGGACTTGGTCTTTTACCAAATAGGGCTATTATGGCAAGAACAGCTCAAATAAGCAAAGAGCAACGARAGTCCATCATTACTTTAAGACATGAAGGTCAGTAAATCCGGAAAATGTCTTTAAGTGCAGTCGCAAAAACCATCAAGCGCTATGATGAAACTGGCTCTCATGAGGCCCGCCACAGGAAAGGAAGACCCAGAGTTACCTCTGCTGCAGAGGGTAAGTTCATTAGAGTTACCAGCCTCAGAAATAGCTTCACAGAGTTCAAGTAACAGACACATCTCAAAATAAACTGTACAGAGGAGACTGCGTGAAATCAGGTCTTCGTGGTCAAATTGCTGCAAAGAAACCACTACTAAAGGACACCAATAAGAAGAAGAGACTTCCTTGGGCCAAGAAACACGAGCAATGGACATTAGCAATGGACACTGTCCTTCGGTTTGATGAGTACAAATTTGAGATTTTTGGTTCCAACCTCCATTTCTTTGTGAGACGCAGAATAGGTGAACGGATGATCTCTGCATGTGTGGTTCCCACCGTGAAGTATGGAGGAGGAGGTGTGATGGTGCTTTGCTGGTGACACTGTCAGTGATTTATTTAGAATTCAAGGCACACTTAACCAGCATGGCTACWASAGCATTRTGCAGCGATACGCCATTCCATCTTGTTCGTGCTTAGTGGGACTATAATTTGTTTTTCAACAYGACAACAACCCAACACASCTCCAGGCTATGTAAGGGCTATATGACCAAGAAGGAGAGTGATGGAGTGCTGCATCAGATGACCTGGCCTCCACAATCACCTGACCTCAACCCAATTGTGATGGTTTGAGATGAGTTGGACCACAGAGTGAAGGAAAAGCAGCCATCAAGTGCTCAGCATATGTGGGAACTCCTTCAAGACTGTTGGAAAAGCATTCCAGGTGAGGCTGGTTGAGAGAATCTCAAGAGTGTGCAAAGCTGTCATCAAGGCAAAGGGTGGCTAGTTTGAATAATCTCAAATCTTTTTTGATTTGTTAACCACTTTTTTGGTTACTACATCATTCAATATGTGTTATTTCATAGTTTTGATGTCTTCACTATTATTCTACAATATAGAAAATAGTAAAAATAAAGAAAAACCCTTGAATGAGTAGGTGTGTCCAAACTTTTGACTGGTACTGTAGGTCTAGTAGGGCCTATATCATGATGCAAACCTGAGTTGACTGTAAATGCAGTAATACCCTATCTCCTCATGTCCAAGCTGTACATTTACTCAATTACACCATATGGATCAGATCTGTAATCTAAGTGGCTTTCTATGGCTGGATGCACAACAAATGTCAAGACCAAGAAAACATGGATTTCCCAGATAAAACGCCACAACCACATCACAATGCTGTCTCAGGAGAGTCGCACAGTGAGACCCAGAGGAATCCATGGTTAACTTGGTTCAGTAATGATGTCAATGAGAAAACACTCCAAAATGGAGACTCCCAATGTCTTCAAGCCACAAGCTGCCAGTGCTCTCCTGCTCCAGCCTTGAGGTTGGTCAGGCCCAGAGCTTTGTTTGGCAGGACCACATGTTTCCAGTTCGTTAGTGAGTTTGGAGGGAAGTGGCGCACTGTAGTAAAGTGTGGATTCCAGCAGAGCCTTTCAGAGCCTTATACGCGGACATCTCAATCCCTATCTCCCCTTCAATGGAGATGCAATATGACTTATTATGTGTGGATCCTGTCATAGCTAAACATGCTGCGCTGCACACCAATGTTGATGCCCATGCACCTTGATGCACCTACTACAGATCAATCTCAATACTAAATTCAGACAGCAAAATACCAACCGCAAAGTTGACCGTTCAGTTCCTCATCGGTCTCCTGCATCCAGTCGTAGAAGTCCTGAGCGTTGTCTGTGGGGTCCCCCTCCCCATAGGTGGCCATGCAGAACACAGCCAGAGAGTTGTCGATCTCTACAAGACGAGGCAGCTCTGACTGAGGAGAGAAAGGAAGAAAAATACATTGGAAATTGAAACAGGATTCGTTCACCAATGCAACAATCAAGTCATTAGCTCTCCTAATGTTATTAATATAATAAATATCCAATTACATTTTTGGATTTAACTTGAAATGAACAAAAATACATTCTAAGACTAAACTTGAAATAAACAAAAATAAAAATACACAAGAACCTAAATATTCACTACAAAGCTACTGGAGGTTACATGCAGTATGTAGAACACTGAGACAATATAAATAGTGTACTATACACATGTAAAGTCAATGGGAATAAGACCAGTACCATGTCATATTCTTCAAGGTCAGCTGACATGCCGCTCATTCCGTAGCGCTGGGCGTCTTTGGCCAATCGGCCGCAGAACTCCTCAGCTGTGCCCGTCTGAGAGCCATAGAACACCACCATGTTCCTYTTCTGGAGAGGCTGAGGGGGATGGCATCATCAGCAGTCATCCTACATTATAGAGGACTTCTTAAAGTTTCTTAGCTGGACCCATTGGGAACATTGCTTACATCCGCTATGACAGGCTCATTGTCCACCCTCCCTCCCGAAAGCCTGGGAGGAATGAGAGAGCCAAGCCTTAGGGTCGGTAGCTTCAGTCCAACATCACACACACACACAAACATATATTTATTTTGTCTCCATATTATGTCTATCTCCGATAAGCTACCAAGGAAAGGGCTAAGAATAGCCCATTTTAATATACTGTATGTAGCCTTAGAAATAAGGTTCATGAAATCAATAACTTTCTAACATCAGATAACATTCATACTGGCCATCTCTGAAACTAATTTAGATAATTATAGGATACAACAGTAGCAATACAGAGATATAACATCTACAGAATAGACAGGAATGCCTATGGGGGAGGTGTTGCTGTATATCTTCAGAGKCATATTTCTGTAAAGCTTAGATAGGATCTCATGTCAAATTTTGTTAAAGTGTTGTAGTCGCAAGTTCACCTGCTTCATCAAACCTCTTCTTTTAGGTAGCTGTTAAAGGCCACCAAGTTCTAACAGTCAGTATTTGGATAATATGTGTGCAATGCTTGATAAATGTGTGTGATGTTAACAGAGAGGTCTATTTTCTGGGTGACATGYACATTGACTGGTTAGCAACTAGCTGTCCTCTCAAGAGGAAGCTTCTAACTGTGACTTATGCCTTAATACGACCCACGTTATCACTCAAACAACTAGAGTGCATACCAATAGTGTTGGATCTGTGACATCCACTTGTATTGATCATATATTCACTAATGCTGCAGAGATTTTCTGCAAAGCAATATCAATTTTCATTGGTTGTAGTGACCATAAGATTGTGGCAATAAGAAGGAAAGCCAAGTGCCAAAGTTTGGGCTCAAAGTCATTTATTAGAGATCATACAAAATGTTTTCTCAGGACTTTTGTTGAAGATACAAAACATGTATGTTGGTGTATTAGGAAGTGAATCCAGATGCAGCACTGGAAGTATAAAAATGTAAAAAATCCAGCACTGGAAGCTTTGTAAAATAATTCATGCCAATTGTTGACAAACATGCACCTGTTAAGAAACTAACTGTGAGAACTGTTAGAGCCCCCTTGATTTATTATGAAATGAAATTATGCAAAAGTTGTGGCAAACAAGTCAGGCTCCTCAGCAGATTGGTTTATATTCTGTAAATTGAGAAATGTTGTGACTAAACTTAACAAAAATAACAAGAAATTATATTACCAAACACAATGGAAAAGAGACTTTGGAGTACCGTAAATTATACTGAACAAAAATATAAACCCAACATGTAAAGTGTTGGTCCCATGTTCCATGAGCTGAAATAAAAAAAGCTTAATTCTCTAAAATGTTGTGCACAAATTTGTTTACATCCCTGTTAGTGAGCATTTCTCATTTGCCAAGATAATCCATCCACCTGACAGGTGTTGCATATCAAGAAGCTGATTAAACAGCATGATCATTACACAGGTGCAGCTTGTGTAGGGGACAATAAAAGGCCACTCTAAAATGTTCTGTTTTGAGGGAGCATGCAGTTGGTATGCTGACAGCAGGAATGTCCACCAGAGCTGTTGACAGAGAATTTAATGTTAATTTCTCTACCATAAGCCGCCTCCAACGTCATTTTAGAGAATTTGACAGTACGTCTAACCGGGCTCTCAACCGCAGACCAAGTGTATGATGTCGTGTGGTTGAGCGGTTTGTGCGTTGTGAACAGAGTTCCCCATGGTGGTGGTGGGGTTAAGGTATGGGCAGGCAGAGGCTACGGACAACGAGCACAATTGCATTTTATTGATGGAAATTTGAATGCACAGAGATACCGTGACGAGATCCTGAGGCCCATTGTCATGCCATTAATCTGCCACCGTCACCTTTCAGCATGACAATGCACGGCCCCATGTCTCAAGGATCTGTACACAATTCCTGGAAGCTGAAAATGTCCCTGTTCTTCCATGGCCTGCATACTCAGACATGTCACCCTTTGAGCATGTTTGGGATGCTCTGGATCGACAGCATGTTCCASGTCCCACCAATATTCAGAGGAGTGGGAAAACATTCCACAATAAACAGCCTGATGAACTCTATGCGAAGGAGATGTCGCAGGAGATGTGTCGCGCTGCATGAGGCAAATGGTGGTCACACCAGATAATGACTGGTTTTCTSATCCACACACCTACCTTTTTTTTAAGGTATCTGTGACCAACACATGCATATCTGTATTCCCAGTCATGTGAAGTCCATAGATTAGGGCCTAATGAATTTAGTTCAATTGACTGATTTTCTTATTCGAACTGTAACTCAGTAAAATCTTTGAAATTGTTGCATGATGCGTTTATATATTTTTGTTCAGTATATATCATGGGCAGAAACCCCAATTAATCTCCATCGTTCATTGAAGTTGATGGGTCATTTATAACAAAACCTTTCGATATTGCCAATCATTACAATGACTATTTCACTAGTAAAGTGGAAAAACTCRGAAGTGAAATGACAACATTAAACAGTGAACCATCATATTTTTATATAAAAGATCTAATAATGAAAGAGAAGGATTGTTGTTTTGAATTTGGTCAAGTTAGATTGGGGGAGGTGGGAAAACGATTGTTATCCATCAATAATGATAAGKCACCAGGTACAGACAACCTTGATGGGAAACTTTTGAGAATGGTATCAGACTGTATTGCCACCCCTATTTACTAGATCTTTAACCAAAGCCTAAAAGCAGAGATTCTCAACTCATGGGTTGCGACCCAAGGATTTGAATGGATCGTGAGCGTAAAAAATGTTTTTATTAAAAATTATGTTTTTTTAAATAAAATACTCCATTCTAAACTTAAATGACTAAAACCAGGTAGAAAGTGTGTAGAAATGATAATGAACCTATACTTCTAAATAATTTAACCTCAACTATTTTTCTTCAATGACAGTATTTTCAGATTTGGTTGATTTTGTAGTCTCAAACCAGTGAGCTTGTAACGTTCGTCTTCCTCCTCGTCTGAGGAGGAGCAAGGATCGGACCAAAGCGCATCGTGGTTTGAATACATACTATCGTTTATTAAACGAAGACGAAAAAACACTTGAACAAACTACAAAACAATAAACGACGTGAACAGACCTGAACTTGAGAACATATAAAACATGAACGCACGAACAGGAACGAACGAACGAACGAACGAACGAACGAACGAACGAACGAACGAACGAACGAACGAACCAGTACCGTGTGGCGAACAAACACAGACACAGCAACAATCACCCACAAACAACCAGTGAAAACAGCCTACCTTAATATGGCTCCCAATCAGAGACAATGACAAACACCTGTCTCTGATTGAGAACCATATTAGGCCAAAKGAACAAACCTAAACATAGAAACAAATAACATAGACTSCCCKCCCCAACTCACGCCCTAACCATACTAAATAAATACAAAACAAGGGAAATAAGGTCAGGAACGTGACAGAGCTTAACATTCTTCATCAAGAAAATTGGCAAAATTGAATTATTGTCAATGAAACGTTGGGACTGTTGTTCCCTTGTCATGTAATTGGTACATTTAGAATATAACATTAAACATAGTTTTCCAGATTGCATTTTGGCAACAACAAAAAAAATTAGATGAGAATATTGGATTGCGAATGAGAAACCTGGTTCAATTTAGGTCTTGAGGGAAAAACAGTCGAGAACCACTGGCCTAAAGGAGTGTGTGTGCCCACAGGCCTGAAAGGAAGCTAAAGTAATTCCACTCGCTAAAAAAGTAGTAAAGCACCCTTTGCTGGCTCTAACAGCCAACCAATCAGTATGCTGCCTGTTCTTAATAAACTTATGGAGGATTGTGTTTGACCAAATACAACGCTCTACATGTCAGCAGCCAAAGCCAGTGAGATACAGTCAGTACCAGAATGGGTGATTAATAATAAACAGGTCTAAAWATCAACACCATCATCCCGGAAACCCTAGACCCATTTCAATTCGCATACCGCCCCAACAGATCCATAGATGATGCAATCTCAATCGCACTCCACACTGCCCTTTCCCACCTGAACAAAAGGAAAACCTATGTGAGAATGCTATTCATTGACTACAGCTCAGCGTTCAACACCATAGCGCCCTCAAAGCTCATCACTAAGCTAAGGACCCTGGGACTAAACACCTCCCTCTGCAACTGGATCCTGGACTTCCTGACGGGCCGCCCCCAGGTGGTAAGAGTAGAGACAACATCTGCCACGCTGATCCTCAACACGGGGGCCCCTGACGTGTTGAGGATCAGCGTGCTTAGTCCCCTCCTGTACTCCCTGTTCACCCACGACTGTGTGGCCAAGCATGACTCTAACACCATCATTAAGTTTGCTGACGACAACGGTGGTAGGCCTGATCACCGACAACGATGAGACAGKCTATAGGGAGGTCAGAGACCTGGCAGTGTGGTGCCAGGACACCAACCTCTCCCTCAACGTGAGCAAGACAAAGGAGTAGATCGTGGACTACAGGAAAAGGAGTGCAGAACACGCCCCCATTCACGTCAACAGGGCTGTAGTGGAGCGGGTCGAGAGTTTCAAGTTCCTTTGGTGTCCACATCACCAACAAACTATCATGGTCCAAACACACCAAGAAAGTCATGAAGAGGGCACGACAACACCTTTTCCCCCTCAGGAGACTGAAAAGATTTGGCATTGTATTTGATTCAAAACATTCTCTAAGACATAAACCACATAAGCGTGTGACCATTGAGCAAGTTGAGGAAGCTAAACTCCTAGGTATAACATTGGATGGTCAATTATCATGGTCAAGTCTTATAAGTTGTTGTGAAGATGGGGAGGGGTATGTCTGGTATAAAAAGATGTTCTGTGTTTTTACACAAAAATCAACTGTACTAGTTGTTCAGGCTCTAGTCTTGTCCCATCTTGATTACTGTCCAGTAATATGGTAAAGTGCAGCAAAATAAACTGAGCAGCACGCCTTGCCCTTAATTGCGCTACAGAACTAACATCAACAACATGCATGCCAGTCTCTCCTGGTTGAGAGTTGACAAGAAATTTAATTGCTTCTCGTTTAGTTTTTACTGTGATGAAAATTCCAGATTTTCTGCATAATCAAATAACATTCAGCTCAGACACCCATACATACCCCATAAGACATGCACCAGGGGTCTCTTCACAGTCCCCAAGTCCAAATGAATTCACAGCAAAGCACAGTTTTATAAAGAGTCATCATCACATGGAACTCCCTTCCATCTCCATTTACTCACGCAAACAGCTAAATTACCTTTCGAAATGTATAAAACAAAACATGGAARGGTGGGGACTGTGAGAGGACACACACATTTTTTGTTGTATTGTTTGTATATTGTTGGATTTAAACATTTGTGTGACTGTCCTTGTATTTATTATGGATCCCCATTAGCTGTTGCCAAGGCAGCAGCTACTCTTCCTGGGGTCCAGAAAAATTAAGGCATTTATATAAAATGTTATATACAATTCAATACATTTTACAACACATTAAGTGTGTGCACTCAGGCCACTACTCTACAACACAAAATCCATGTGTATGTGTGTGTATAGTCGGTATGTTATTGTGTGTATGTGTGTGACTGTGCGTCTGTAGTCATGGCTCTATGTAGTACTGTGTGCCTCCCATAGTCTGTTCTGGACCTGGGGACAGTGAAGAGCCCTCTGGTGGCATGTCTTGTGGGGTATAAATGGGTGTCCTAGCTGTGTGCTAGTAGTCTAAACAGACAGCTCGGTGCATTCAGCATGTCAATACATCTCACAAATACAAGTAGTGATGAAGTCAATCTGTCCTCCACTTTGAGCCAGGAGAGACTGACATGCATATTATTAAAGTCCCGCTTTGTGGAACCTGACCACACAACTAGACAGTAGTCCAGGTTCGACAAAACAAGGGCCTGTAGGACCTGCCTTGTTGATAGCGTTGTTAAGGCAGAGTAACGCTTTATTATGGACAGACCTCTCTCCATCCTAGCTACTGTTGCATCAATATTTATTGACCATGACAGTTTACAATCTAGGGTTACTCCAAGCAGTTTAGTCTCAACTGCTCAATTTACACATTATTCATTACAAGATTTAGTTGAGGTTTAGGGTTTAGTGAATATTTGTCCCAAATACAATGCTTTTAGTTTTTTTAAATATTTAGGATGAACTTATTTCTTGCCACCCATTCTGAAACTGACTACAGCTCTTTGTCTATCAGTGTATCAGTGTTTTGTTACTTTTCATGTTTTGTGCTGATTATGGACCCCAGGAAAAGTAGCTGCTGCTTCTGCAAAAGCTAATATCGTCCATATATACCCTGACTAGAAACCACATGTTTTAATATGACAGTCACCAAAGCAAGTTAAGTGGCATATAGCCTTCATATCCATTTACTAAATAAATAGACATAATTTTGTCTAAACTAATTGCTTTCTACGTACGACACAGCATTTAGCATAAAGCTACTAACCGTTTTCTTTATTTTCTCAATGAAGCTGGTTTCTCGCTGTGGAGTGACTCTAGAGAAAGACAAAGCAGATGTTAAAGGCAAACATCCACATGTTAACTTAGTCATTCAATCTACTAAATGGCTATTACACTGCCTCATATATAAGAGGCCATATGAGGAGGGAGAACAGAACATGTTTTTTACTCTGGAATTCTCAACCCCTTCTGACCCCATGGGAGAGATTTTCGTATGAGTCACACCCACTTGCTAACATGTACCACAGTACTGAAATCCCTTCACAAGTCATGGAAAAGCAGAACAGAAATAGCTCAGTTGATCATTGYTAAAAACTTTGAACAAAGACAGTAACTGCGTGTAAAACTCACCAATGAAAATAACATGTCAATTGTCAATGAAATGTGTGCTCCTTAGCAAAGAACATTGGAGGTATCATTTCAAGTTATGCACTTGCAACATAGAATTATCAAGAGGAAGTCCTTCAAGAAGTGACAATTGCTGCATGTGGTGAAAGTATCTTAAGTAAACTTGTACTGCACACACCTGTAATTCAGACTATAGCCTTTTTGATGACAGGATATCATAATCATAACATTCTGCAACATTGATTGTTATTTCTAAAACACTGGTAAGCAGCCTGGGAAGCTGACGTGCAAATTAGCTAATCAAGTCAAATTTTTTCTAACAGTAACACACTATTTCGCTGAAAGAGCATCAACATGATAGACAGTGAAGAGAGCATAGTTGAACAAGGTGTCACAACACACACACACACACACACACACAACACACACACACACACACACACACACACACACACACACACACACACACACACACACACACACACACACACACACACCACCACACACACACACACAACACACACACACACACACACACAGAGAGAGAGGGCGACTGACCTGGCTGCTGCTACCTGTCTTTCTTTGGGCAGAGGGAACACACATCCCATGGCTAGAGGCAGTGTTCTCCAGCGCCCCACAGAACACTTGTCTGATCCACAGTGGGACACAATCCAATAAAGCAGTTGAGGAAGAAGCCCCCTCAGAACGGACTAAGGGCTGGCCTCTCCATAGTGAATTATGCCGATGCAGGAGCGATTCTGTCTCTCACTGAACATATTTTTTATTTTTAAAGAGACGAAGCAAGGCAGAGCTGAATGAGGCACATTTCAAACCCCTGAGCTGTGAGTGTATCACTATGGTTACCTAATTTATTATAAAAGGTTGCCATTTGTGACAGGGCTCTGCTCCATTCATGCTCCCTAAAAGGCAAATTAGGGATGGCTTCCGCAGAAGAGAGGCTGAACAGAGAATACTACTGGACTTTGGCCTCAACTTTCCACCTCGGAGAGCTTTCAAAGAGAAAGAGCATCCGTTGGGTCTTCTGGCACACTGGGGAAATGTCCAAAATGGGCTGTGTAGAAGACCAAAGACAAAAAGAGTGCACAAAGACAGTGTCTTCTTCTCCAACAAAAAAGGACCACAGTGAAATGCGAGCCAGCCAAGCACAAGAAAACTCCAAGGTATTTCTCCTGTTCCTGCACTCCCCAAAACCTTTTCCTGCACTCCCCAAAACCTTTTCCTGCACTCCCCAAAACCTTTTCCTGCACTCCCCAAAACCTTTTCCTGGAATTTTCATAGCTTCAGTTGTGGGCCATTTCCTCCTCCTGCATATTTCCTTTAATGGGGTTTTGGTGGTGTGGAGGGGAGGGGAGCCAGGGGATAACACAGAGGGAGAGAGGGAGATTAGAAAGAGAGAGAGGAGAACGAGAAAGAGAGTGAGGAGAAAGAGCAAGAGAAAAAGGGAGAGAGGAAAGAGAGACAACCCATGACCATTAATTCCTTGAAGTATTTACATTGTATATAACTTACAAGTAATAGCGTAACCATCATCCATGTACATTTTGTTGTTGATTTATTAGCCATTCTCTCTTTTTCTTTTTTATAATCGTATTTATCCTCATTGCATTGTACTGTATTTACTGAAATGCTGTAGCACTATTGCTTTGGCAATAACTACAAGAGAGAGTTTGAGGTTTAAAAAAACCTTTGTGTTTGGGAACCAACACAATGAACACTCAAATCAACAAAAACATGGTTAAACATCAATTAAAAACAACACCAAATCTTCCTCCACAGTAACTAAACACAACAYCCTCTGAATACCCCATATGATCATAAACAGCCCTATGTTATTACCCAGTTTGTAATAGGAAAACTCAACCCTCAGTCTCGCTGCCAACATCCCCTCCAGCATGCCCACCACGTCCCCAGACCCCTGTCCCCGAATACTGTTCTTTCGTGTCTTCCAAATTGCTAATTTACAAAGTTAAGTAAGAGAACTACACCCCTTCGACTAAACCTGTACTTTGGCCCAAATATAAACTGTTGGGAAGACAAAACCTCTCCCATAGCTGAGAACCAGCTAGTGATCAGGTCAATCATCCTGAGCAACCTGGGACTCAGCACAGAATGGACACCCCTCCCCAACAGTAGGCTCCAGGTGTACCAGATGCATATTGGTGTCTATAGCTCCATGTATTATCCTCCATTGGAGGTCAGCTGTCCTCTTATCAATAGGCAGTTTATAAAAAGACCACCAACAGCCTTTTGGGGAGGCACCTGGACCAAACTGTCAGATGTGTGCGTACTGGTAGCGAAGTCAGGTGCAGGAGAGCAGAGATTTGTGAACAGGCGCACACTTTATTTAGGCAAAAGTGCAAAACGCGCAAAACAGTCACAAAAATTATGTTTAACAATAAACATCTTCGTGAAAAATAACACAGAAAAAACAAGCCAGTCTGGCGCGTCAACAATACACACGTAACACAAACAATCTTACACAAAGACATGATGGGGAACAGAGGAATAAATACATGTAGATTGATTGGGGAATGAAAACCAGGTGTGCAGGGAACAAGACAAAACAAATGGATACATGAAAAATGGAGTGGCGATGGCTGGAAAGCCGGTGACGCCGACCGCCGCCCGAACAAGGAGAGGAGCCGACTTCGGCGGAAGTCGTGACACAAACACACCAGCTCACCTCCTCCATTTAACCCCTTCCTGGGAAGAAGCACGGGACACTTTTACACATATTATGTACATGGCCTTCTTTCCCACCGCCCAGCTCTGGAAGGAAAGCAGCATCCCCACGTCCTACTCTAATGCCCCCGCCGCAGCACTAACATTCAGCGCAGGAAACACATAATCCAYACCCTCCGTCCACCAATCAGAGTTGGAAGTATCAGTCACATACTGCCGATGAAGTACTGGCAAGGAATCTCAGACCTCAGCTACGACCTTCCTCAGTAGGTGAGATAATCGGATTCCCGCTCTTTCTCCCAGCTCCTCCAACGATATGCTCCTGCTCCGCATCAGATGACCCAGCTTGGTACGCCCCACACCTAACAGGCTGACTGAACCCACAGCACGGGACTGGATCAGAGGCTCTTCAAAAAGCCACATCCCTGGTGGCGTGCCAGCCTTACGGGACATATCGGACACTCTCCAAGCCTGCATAACAGACTCATAGAATGGAGTCAGGCCAGACAAATCAACCCCCTCTAGTTTTAAGAGGAAAAGGGGCTTGTCTATGCCCAAACAGCCCGCTCTCCTCATCGTGTAGGCTATATCGACCCAGCTAGAACCGTCACTGTACAACAGTCTCTGGGCTGCTTGAAGCCGGAAAGCCATGATCCTAGAAGAAATATTCACCAGGCCTTGCCCACCCTTGTGCAGTGGCAGGTACAGGGCAGCAACTTTAATCCAATGTTGTCCAGACCAGAAGAAATTGGCAAGGGTCCTCTGAAGCTTTTGTATCAGGCCTCCCGGTGGCTGTAAAATCATTAGTCTTTGCCACAAGGTAGAGGCGGCTAGGTTATTGGCTAGCAGCACCCTTCACCTATAAGACAGCTGGGGTAGCTCCCATTTCCACCTAGACGATCTGGCACACACCTTCTCCACTACACCCTCCCAGTTCTTTTTCTGAAATACATCAGAGCCTAGAAAAGAAAAAAAAACTCTTCATCCCATCTCTGCCCCACTGGAGCCCCCCTGGTAACCGTGGAGCGAACCCTATCTGAAGCTGACCTGCCCCCAATTAACTCTAGCTAAGGAGGCCCCCTCATACACCTTCAAAAGCGTTTGAGAGAAGCTTAACATCCTCACCCCTTGTAATAAAAACTGTCACGTCATCTTCATACACAGACAGTGCTATCGTAGGTCCCTTCATATCCCCTGGCTCAGAGAAACCAGTAAGCCTCGCTCTTAAAAAACAAAGGATTGGTTCAATTGTCAGACAATATAACTGTCCTGAAATTGGGCATTACTGCCTGATAACTCTCTGGACAAGGATGGGGCAGCTCAAACCACACCCCCACCTTCACCATACATGAGGCCCCAGCATACAGTAAACTCATCCAAGACAAAAAAACATCCCCAAACCCAAAGGCTTTTCATTGTTTTGAACAAGTACTGGTGGTCCACACGGTCAAAAGCCTTCTCCTGATCCAAAGAAAGCAAACCCACATTCACATCAGACAGTTTACAAATGTCTAAAACATCTCTTATCAGAAACAAGTTATCAACAATAGAGTGATCAGGTACACAGTAAGACTGGTCCTTGTGGACTAACAGCCCCAGATATTATTTCAACCTGTTTGAGAATCACTTCGATATAATTTGATATTCTGCACACAGGTTGCCATTTGGGGGGGGGGGGGGGCAACAATGAAAGTACAGCATGTTGACAGGATACAGGAAGAACCCTCATTGAAAGATTCACACCGCACTTCATAAAAATCCCCCCAATAGACGCCCAAAAGTTGTTATACAACTCAGATGGTAAACGATCAACGCCAGGGGCTCAGCCTGATGAGAGCTGCATAACTGAAATGGACAGCTCCTGAAGAGTAATGTCAGAGTCCAAAGCAGCTCTCTGCTCAGTGCCCAATTGAGGAAGTCCCTGTAACAACCGTTCAGCACACAGAGGATCACAATCCTCCGCCTTATAGAGGGACAGAGTAGAAATCCACGGCATGTTGGCACATCTCACCGCCATCCGTGGTCACCTTCCCATTAGGGAGACAAAGGCAGACCAACTGTATGCGTTGCGATGTCGACTTCCCTAGGTAAAAAACAACGCTAGGAGCATCCATATCCTCGAGGGTAGCAAAGCGAGACCTAATAAAGGCACCCTTCACTCCTTCATGTATAAACAACCTCAGTTCATGTCTCTTGTCCTGTAAGATCATGACTAGTCTGGGGTAATTCTGAGTGAGCAATTTCAATTGAATAGATTTAATGTCCTGTTCAGAGCCCTGTTCAAGAGCCCTCAACCATCCGATCGACAAGACGCTCTTCGTTAAGAAAAACCACCACCGCTTTATTCATCCGCGGCGCATAAGCAACATTTTCAAAGCCTACCTTCTCTCCTACGGTGACAATAAACTCCTCCACAGTGACAGTAGCTTCAGTAACACACCTGAAGCCGTGCCAAAGTGACAGGAACGGCGTCCCCATGTGGGTCGCCATCCCTACCAAAATCAGGGCAATTCCAACAAGAAATACAATATACCTAATTCTACCACTGAAAAAACCCTTAATCGTGCATAGAAAAAGGAAAACCCCCAAGAAAAACACCACTCGCACTTACAATTCCCAGCATGCAGAGAGAGAGGGGGGAGAAAGGGGGAGAAAGAGAGAGAGAGAGGAGAAAGAAAGAGAGAGAAGAAAAAAAGAGGAGAAAAAGAGCGGAAAGAGAGGAGAAATAGAGAGAAAGAAAGAGGAGATAAAGGAAAGAGATGAGAGAAAGAGATGGGAGAAAGAGAGAGAGGAGAAAGAAAGGATAAAGAGGGAGAGGAAAAAGTGAGAGACAGAAGAAAGAGAGGGAGAATAGAGAGAGAGAACGAAAGCGAGAGAGAGCGATAGAGCAAAAGATAAAGAGCGAGAGAGGGAGAGTGCGAGCGAGGAGAAAGAGAGAGAGGGGAGAAAGAGAGAGATAGACGAGAAAGAGAAAGAAGAAAGAAAGGAGAAAGAGGGAGAGGAGAACGGGGGAGAAAGAGAGGAAAAAGAGAGGAGAAAGAGAGAGAAGAGAGGAGAAAGCGAGAGCGAGAGGAGAAATAGAGAGAAGAGTGAAAAAGAGAGAGAAGAGCGAAAGAGAGAGGAGAGAGGAGAAAGGAGAAGAGAAAGAGAGAGAAGAAAGAGAGAAGAGCGAAAAGAGAGGAGAAAGATAGGAGAAAGTGAGACTGAAATAGAGAGAGATGAGAAAGAGAGAGGAGAACGAGAGAAGAGAGAGAAGAAAGAGAAAGAGAGCGAAAGCGAGAAAGAGCGAGAGCAAAAGCAAGCAAGAGAGAGAACGAGAGAGAGAAATGAACTACTAGTGTGTTTTAGCTCTCTCAACACTGTTCCCATTCAGACAGAGAGAGCCAGTGGGCCTGGTATTTTCCCTGTGGAGGGGATTGATCCAAGCGACGCCAACAAAGGAACATAGGCAACAGTCACTGATCAAGCCCCATGCCAAGTCCTGCCTGCCTATTCCGTGGCAGAAGCCAAGTGGAGACAATGAAACAACAAGGCTCTCAGTAACATTGGTGTGAGATGGACTTCTCAAGCATCCACCTTTCAAGGAAACAGAATAAAAACAAACACTTCAAAAACTTTTCACAGCTTCCTCAAATAGCCTCAACCAGTGCCTTATTCAACAGATGAACGCATGTATAGACCTAATCCAGAAAGTTACAAGGAAAAATAAATGAGAAAACAATTAAAACCACTACAATTGCATGTGGCCTGGGCGATGTAGCTTAATTTCCAGGGTATGTTAGAATAAGCTACAGTCATCCAAGACTCTTAAAACCACTTCCAATCATTTTTTCCTTTGAAAAAACAACCACAAATGTAAACTAATGTGACCACACATGCCCCCAGTTAGGCCTACATGAGGTCAACCCATTAAAATGCTGGAACCCCTGACCAGCCCAACCACAGTGTGGTCTAAAGCAGCACACTGCCAATCCCTGCTTTCCACTCAGCTCCAAGTTCCAGGGCATGAAAATATAAATTACTTTTGGTCACTAGGGTGCGATAAAATGGGAGTGTTCAAATTTAAACTTCCTGGGTTTTTGAGGGGGAAATCTGAGCAAATACACACTAATGTTAAATCAACCTTGATGATTTAAATGAACAGCTAAGCACACAATCTTTAAAGATCGTTGGCACTATCCCACTTCTGACACCAATATAGCGGATATTGACAATGCAACTTCCACTGCCGGTCTCAAACCCGGGTCCCGCAGTGCGTAGGCAAACATACTAACACTGTTCCAATAGCATACACTCTCTTGGGAGTTGGGATTTTACAAATTAGATTGTCAACGAAACCCTACCTAGGCAAGGGTTTCAAAATATTAAATCATAGAATTTTGGTGGAAGAACACTTACACAGTGGTGAGCCTCTTGAATTCTGTGATTGGCCCCTGTCTTCTTGCGTGAGAGGAACCAGTAGATGAGTAGGCCAATGATGAGCGAAAAGAGGAATATGTCCAAGTTCCTGAACAGAGGTTCCTGCTCAACAGGGGCCCACGTCAGGGCCCTCCGGGACCACACTCTCTGCCTCCAAGGGGCCACTCGTTGTCTGACAGGTCAATACTGGCTGCAGCCAGAGCAGAGAAAGGACCCGAGGAAACAATTACATTAACTTGGTGTAAGACTAGGCTACAAGGTAATAATGTAACAAGGGTTGGATAGGTGCATCTATATTTCCTTATTTACATACTTTAATTGAAATATATAAAGAGAAGGAAAAAAATTACCTTATTAGGGTGTGGCTTAAGCTATGGCCTTAGCCTATGCAGTGTACTATTCAGGATACCTGTAATATAGTCCTAATGTACTATGCTTTCTGATGACATTTTAGAAAACATTCCAGGTGACAACAAATGGGTAAATCCATTTGAATTCAATCACTTTTTGACAGCCTTTCCTTCAAAATGGCTATCCATGTTTTGAATTAAGACTTACAAACTCACATGTTCAGTCTCCCCAAAAAGCTTGTCCATTTCATGTGACATCCATAATTCCTCTTATTTTCTTTATTTCTCCAACATGCCAGAAGTCTGATTTTTGGGGTATACACTCCCCCCAAGTGGTACTGTAGACACACACATCAAAAGTTTCATTCATATTTTGTTTGTCCACCCGTTGTGATTTTGCATGCAAATGTAACATCCAAAACGCTGGAATCACCCCTAAGTAGTATCGGTGTTGACAAGTTGCCTGCTGCCTGCTGCCTTAACACATGAATTGACCTGGGCTATGTAGGGCACATTTAATCAGCAGCAGCATAGTTAGTGAGATGAATGTTTGACACAGCTGAGATTCAGTCATGTAGAGATGAGTGACGACTGGGATTTTGACAGCATTTCTCTCCATGGGTATGACAAAATGAAAGGCAGAATGTTGTGCTCTCTGCTCAAGTAGTACTGAGAACCATTTTTGTCTTTCAATATGCCCTTAATTATTCTGTCAGTCACACACACACACAAAACATTGAAAGATAGCCTGAGGGTAAATTTGCACAGTGGCAAGAAAAAGTATGTGAACCCTTTGGAATTACCTGGATTTCTGCATATATTGGTCATTGAATTTAATCTGATCTTGTGTCACAACAATCACAAAGTCACATCAATAGACAAACATAGTGTGCTTAAACTAATGACACACTAATTATTGTATTTGTCTTGTCTGTATTGAATAGATAATTTAAACATTCACAGTGTAGGTTGGAAAAAGTATGTGGCTAATGACTTCTCCAAAAGCTAATTGGAGTCAGGAGTCAGCTAACCTGGAGTCCAATCAATGAGCCGAGATTGGAGACGTTGGTTAGAGCTGCTTTGCCCAATAGAAAACACTCACAAAATTTGAGTTTGCTATTCACAAGAAGCATTGCCTGATGTGAACCATGCCTCAAACAAAAGAGATCTCAGAAGACCTAAGATTAAGAATTGTTGACTTGCATAAAGATGGAAAGGGTTACAAAACTATCTCTAAAAGCCTTGATGTTCATCAGTCCACGGTAAGACAAATTGTCTATAAATGGAGAAAGTTCAGCACTGTTGCTACTCTCCCTAAGAGTGGCCGTCCTGCAAAGATGACTGCAAGAGCCCAGCGCAGAATGCTCAATGAGGTTAAGAAGAACCCTAGCGTGTCAGCTAAAGACTTACAGAAATCTCTGGAACATGCGAACATCTCTGACGAGTCTACGTACATAAAATACTAAACAAGAATGATGTTCATGGGAGGACAGGATCATTTTTGCAGGAGAATGTTAGGCTATCTGTCTGCCAATTGAAGCTCAACAGAAGTTGGGTGACGCAACAGGACAACGACCCAAAACACAGAAGTAAATCAACAACAAAATGGCTTCAACAGAAGAAAATATGCCTTCTGGAGTCGCCCAGTCAGAGTCCTGACCTCAACCCAATTGAGATGCTGTGGCATGACCTCAAGAGAGCAGTTCACACCAGACATCCCGAGAATATTGCTGAAATGAAACAGTTTTGTAAAGAGGAATGGTCCAAAATTCCTCCTGACCGTTGTGCAGGTCTGATCTGCAACTACAGAAAACGTTTGGTTGAGGTTATTGCTGCCAAAGGAGGGTCAACCAGTTATTAAATCCAAGGGTTCACATACTTTTCCCACCCTGCACTGTGAATGTTTACATGGTGTGTTCAATAAAGACATAAACTTACAATTGTTTGTGTTATTAGTTTAAGCCGACTGTGTTTGTCTATTGTTGTGACCTAGATGAAGATCAAATTTGATGACCAACTTATGCAGAAATCCAGGTATATCCAAAGGGTTCACATACTTTTTACCACTGTAATTGAACCACAACATGTATCCCAATTTGGAAAATGTGAGCAAAATATACACATTGTTCTTTTGAATTGCAGTCCATACATACAGCATGCCATGGATAAAGAAAGTAACTGAAAGCTATAGTGTCATAGACCTGGTACTTCCAATAAGTTCTGTCATTTTTGATTGACTTCTGTTGCATCACATTATGCCCATTATAGCATTGTCTGGGGCCAATTTAATGTAAACAAAGGCAAAATGACATATCTATTGCAATTGTTCAATTACACCAATTAAAATGACAATTTAATGTGGTATATATTAAGGTCCATAATAGTTAACTAATAAAAACTCACTGGTGCACACTTCACTATTGTACTTACTGTAGTGTGGTTTCACAAGTCAAATAAACTTGATAAGATACATTGTTCCCTACACTTCCACAAATATCTGTGGTTGGTTGGAAACACAGTGAATGGTTGGCAAGCTTGCTGCTTGCTCACTTCATCCAGTGTTGCAGATGCCCATTTTTTTGCAATATACATGTGTCACGCCCTGACCTTAGAGATCCTTTTTATGTCTCTATTTTGGTTTGGTCAGAGCGTGAGTTGGGGTGGGCATTCTATGTTCTGTGTTCTATGTTTTGTATTTCTTTGTTGTTTGGCCGGGTGTGGTTCTCAATCAGAGGCAGCTGTCTATCATTGTCTTTGATTGAGAACCATACTTAGGTATCTCTTGCCCACATGGGTTTTGTGGTTAGGTGTTTTCTGTCTTTGTGTCAGCACCAGACAGTACTGTTTCGTGTTGGTGTATTTTTTGTTATTTTGTCTTAGTGTTCTGAGTTAAAATAAATATCATGAACACGTACCACGCTGCACCTTGGTCCGATCCTTCTCATTCCGACGACAACCGTTACAACATGATCATTTAGCTAACCTACAACAGACATGCTGCTATGATGTTCACTTTATTAAGAAGATACTTGACACGTTTGAGCTGACAAATTCTTTCTAAAGTCTGACTTCGTCTTCCACCGCTTAGGTTACCCAAAAACCCGTACAAAACAGTGGAGCACACGTGTGTAATCTGTTCAAAGCAGCTAACGTTAGTTCAAGGATCGTGTTGTATAACGTTAACTTACAGGCTACGTGTTGTCTCCATTGTCTTGTAAGGCGACGTCAAATTCATAACCTTTAAGCATATTTGAACATAGTATAAAGTTGAAGTAAAACAAAATACTAATTGAATTCYAACAAAATAGCTACTTTTACCTTCAAGCTGCTCCAGCACAATAAAACATCAGCGAGGCAAATCGCTTTTACATCATTACCATAGTGTGCGCTGGTGTGCTCGCAGTTGTCAGTAGTTACCACCTCCTTATTATATAGATCAGTGGATACCCCAGCTACAAAGTCAAAATTAGCTTTTAGGTATGCATAAGATTAGCAGTGTGGTTATGGTTAAGGTTAGGTTTAAAATCAGATTTTAAAATTAAGAAGATAAATTGTAGAATTAGACGGGGATTGCTGCTGGCTGCATGGGCTGGGCTCAGTGGTGTAAAAATACTTTGAAGTACACGTAAGTAGTTTTTTGGTATCTGTACTTTACTAATTTTATTTTTGACTACTTTTACAAAAAAAATTATGTACTTTTTACTCCATACATTTTCCATGACACCCAAAAGTACTTGTTACATTTTTGAATGCTTAGCAGGACAGGAAAATGGTCCAATTCACGCACTTATCAAGAAAACATCCCTGGTCATCCCTACTACCTGATCTGGCGGATTCACTAAACACACATGCTTTGTTTGTAAATCATGTCTGAGTTTTTGGGTGTGCCCCTGGCTATCCGTAAAATATATATATTTTTAAATCATGCCATCTGGTTTGCTTAATATAAGAAATTTGAAATTATTTATACTTTTGATACTTAAGTACACTTTATCAATTACATTTACTTTATTTAAAACCAAATACTTTTAGACTTTTACTCAAGTATTATTTTACTGGGTGACTTTCACTTTTACTTGAGTCATTTTCTATTAAGGTATCTTTACTTTTACTCAAGTATGACAATTGGGTATTTTTTCCACCACTGGCTGGGCTGACTGTTAGGGGATAAGATTAGGTTAAGGTTAGTGTTAGGAGTCAGGTTAAAGGGTTAGAGTTAGGGGAAGGGTTAGCTAACATGCTAAGTAGTTGCAAAGTAGATAAAAAGTATTAAGTACACTGAACAAAAATATAAACGCAACATGCAACAATTTCAAAGATTTTACTGAGTTTGTATTTATTATGGATCCCCATGATCTTCTCTTAGCTGATGCCTATAAGCTATTCCCTACTCTACTACCACATATCTACAACACAAAACACATGTGTACGTGTGTGTATAGGGCATACGTTATCGTATCGTGTTTGTATGCATGTGTCTGTGCCTATGTTTGTGTTGCTTCACAGTCCCCGCTGTTCCATAAGGTGTATTTTAGCATTTTTTCAAATCAAATTTTACTGCTGCATGAGTTACTTGATGTGGAATAGAGTTCCATGTAGTCATGGCTCTATGTAGTACTGTGCGCCTCCCATAGTCTGTACTGGACTTGGGGACAGTGAAGAGACTTCTGGTGGCATGTCTTGTGGGGTATACATGGGTGTCCTAGCTGTGTGCCAGTAGTTCAAACAGACAGCTCGGTGCATTCAACATGTCAATACCTCTCACAAATGCAAGTAGTGATGAAGTCAATCTCTCTTCCACTTTGAGCCAGGAGAGATTGACGTGCATATTATTAATGTTAGCTCTCTACGTACAGCCAAGGGCCAGCTGTGCTTCCCTGTTCTGAGCCAATTGCAATTTTCCTAAGTCCCTCTTTGTGGCACCTGACCACATGACTGAACAGTAGTCCAGGTGCGACAAAACTAGGGCCTGTAGGACCTGCCTTGTTGATAGTGCTGTTAAGAATGCAGAGCAACGCTTTATTATGGACAGACTTCTCCCCATCCTAGCTACTGTTGTATCAATATGTTCTGTTAGGTAACACTTTATCCACAATATAGCAGGTGGTGTAAAGCCGTAACACATACGTTTTTCCAGCAACAGACTATGATTGATAATGTTAAAATCCGCACTGAAGTCTAACAAAACAGTTTATATGGCCCTAATCTATGGATTTCACATGACTGGGAATACAGATATGCATCTGTTGGTCACAGATAACTTTTTTTTTTAAAGTAGGGTCGTGGATCAAAAAACCAGTCAGCACCACACATCTCCTTTGCATAGAGTTAATCCGGGTGTTGATTGTAGCCTGTGGAATGTTGTCCCACTCCTCTTCAATGGCTGTGTGAAGTTCCTGGATATTGGCGGGAACTGGAACACGTTGTTGTACACATCGATCCAAAGCATCCCAAACATACTCAATAGGTGTCTTGTCTGGTGAGTATGCAGGCCATGGAAGAACTGGGACATGTTCAGCTTTCAGATTCCAGGGTTGTGCAAACCCACAGTTTCATCAGCTGTCCGGGTGGCTGGTCTCAGACGATCCCACAGGTGAAGAAGCCGGATGCGGAGGTCCTGGGCTGGCGTAGTTACACGTGGTCTGTGGTTTTGAGGCCGGTTGGACGTACTGCCAAATTTTCTAAAACGATGTTGGTAGAAAAATGTACTTTCAATTCTCTAGCAACAGCTCTGGTGGGCATTCCTGCAGTCAGTATGCCAATTGCATGCTCCCTCAAAACTTGAGACATCTGTGGCATTGTGTTGTGTGACAAAACTGCACATTTTAGAGTGGCCTTTAATTTTCCTCAGCACAAGGTGCACCTGTGTAGTGATAATGCAGTTTAATCAGCTTCTTGATATGCCTGTCAGATGGGTGGATTATCTTGGCAAAGGAGAAATGCTCACTAACAGGGATGTAAACAAATGTGTGCACAAAATGTGAGACAAATATGCTTTTTGTGCGTATGGAACATATCTGGTATATTTTATTTCAGCTCATGAAACATAGGACCAACACTTTAGAAGTTGCTTTCATATTTTTGTTCAGTGTAGATGCAAAGTTGCTAATTAGGTCAAATGCTAAAGTTGTTCATGATGAGATTAGAACACACAACCTTTGGGTTGCTAGACATTCATTTTTGCTTTACCAAACTTAATATATCATACTAATTTGAATGTCCTGGGTTTACGTTTACTATGTTACGTCTAATCAATGTAATGTAACATAAAGTAACATATCATACTAAATGAAGTGGCAAGGATTTTTGTTAAAGGTGCACTATGCAGAAATCACTTCATTATTTCCTGGTTGCAAAAATTCTAATAGTTTGCCTAATTTCCGTTTATTTTACAAAACAAGCAAGTATAGTGTAGGGAATAATTTTACCATCTAAACCACTGTGAAATATATTTTCCATAACCAAAAATATTATATTTTCAGTTTGAAGCTGGTTTACAAAACCAAAAGTAAAAGACGCTAAACGAAACTTAAGAATGGGAAGCATATAGAAGAGATCTACTGCGTCTTTCAAGTAATCGACAGATCTATAACTCATATTTCTATGTGAATTTGGTCCGGTCACCCAAAAAGTTACATATTGGAGCTTTAAATATAATAAGTTTGCTCTGAGACCAGGCTAAACATTTTGGTTGCTAGAGTTTTGCTTAATATACACACACCCATTCACCCCAGCCAACCACCCTGTTTTTTGTTTTTTTTTATCCGCCGTCTCCCCGCAAGAGGCCTTTTGCCTTTTGTTAGGCCGTCATTGTAAATAAGAACTTGTTCTTAATAATTTTATATTTAAACTTTAATGGGGTAGGGACGTCGCAAAGACCCTGGCTGTGCCTGTGTCCAATCCACCTGGTCCTGCTACCTATCCTGTGCTGCTGACTACCTGGCGTGCCATAGAATGATGTCCGACTGCCATGCCCCTTACCATCACACCCACATACATTGAATTCCTAAAACATGCACACTATTCATTATGGGTTTTAGGCTGAATATCTGTAAAACACTTGCTGATGTCATAAGGGCTTTAGAAAATAAATGTGTTTGATTGAAGTGTGCTGCCTTCCATTTCCTTATACATTATCAGATAAAATTCCCTTATAAGATCCAATTTGTTTTATTGATATTATTTATTGACTATTAATTACACTTCAGATTGCACAAATTTATGAACATATAATTTAATAAACCTCTAAACAAAACTATCATTACATTAATTGCATGTTGCATCTGGGGTGAAAAATACATGTATTTTACTCTTAATCTAATTTTTACTTCATAATTTCACTTCATAAATCTTTAATCTTTCTTATTAAAACTGTGAATAATGTTCTGTAAATGAGTTCATGGCAACAAATACAATACATGTAATTTTGAAACTATCAGACCAAAGATGAAAAAATTTACTGATACAACCTGATTGGGTGAACGCGTTACGCAACAACATCCGGGACTAGCATTAGCCACTCTAGCATGGTGCTGGAAAACAGCTTCATAAAGAAAGTATGCATATTTTCAGTTTTTTCCGCCTTCTCGCCATTAAATCGATTTAAGGTTTGAAAACAGACTCCTTTGCAGCCTGAATTAAGAATATTTTATGTACGAACCAGTCCACAGGGGATACGAATGTATAGCCGGCTGCACACATTCCCTTTGGATGGTAAGATGAAACGACTCGATATCGCCATCTGCCTGCCTTTGGGCTACAGTGAAATGTGATAACGCCATGTACCTGAAAGGTCCTAAAATTGAATTAAATAGAACTCACTTTGATATCAACCATCCTATCAAACCATCAAGAAGAACACTATCCATCTTCAAAATAGTATCAGCCAAGAAGAAAGTAAAATTGTCAACATATCAGTGGTAATATGCATGGCATAGTCTCCTGATGAGACATTTAATGAACAAAGCACAGACTCAGTCAGTGGCTTATTATTGCAGTGAGCTCTCTTTTGACACAGCTGAACATGTAGACAGTTTAGTGACTGTCAGTGCAAGGCATGTAATTCTCTTCCACTATAATATCTCCAACCTATTCAGGTAATCTCACACACAATTAAATCATACGATGCTGAAAGTGACAAGCTGCATTTCTCAGAAAAACAAAGAACAATGTGGTTCAACATTTTTACTCAAAACTAAACACATTAGATAAAATGGTGCAACAGAAAAAAGTAAACGTTTACAAGACAAACACATAAAATAGACATAAAAAGCATATTAGTATAAAACACCTTTTGCACATATTCTTTTGAATAAATTGTTGGGTTCATAACAATGTCTAGTTATCTTTCTCTTCAAGTCTTATAGGCTCTTGGACTTGTCTTGGTTGTGGATGTACTTATGGTAGACTACTCCAAGTGTGGTGGAGAAGTTCCCCATGAACAAGACAAGGTAGGAGCAGCCACACATGAAGACCTGTGGGTGGGGAGGGAGGACAGGTTAGGAATACTGTTGCAAATGTTCACTTTAAATTTGACAGTCAACAAAATAAACAACAAAAAACTAAAGGAGCTTGCCACATATTAATATAAGTTTCATTCATTTCTCTATGAAATGAAAAGAGCATCTGTGAAATGCACTGACTTGCCACTCTTTACACTCTGGGAGCTGGGCCATCCTGAACAGTGTTAGGCCATTGTAAAGCTGCCAGAACTACAAACACACAGAACATAGTGGTGTCACTCTGCAGAAACAACAATATCCAGAAATAACTTTGGTACTTTCAATAACCCCCCCGCTGCTGATACTCACATGACCAAAGAACAGGAAGGGCAGAAGGAAGGTCAGGCCTCGCCACATCCACGACTGGAAACCCTCTGAGGTGGTGGAATGTTTGTTTACGTCACTAAATACACTACATGACCAGAGTATGTGGACACCTGCTCGTCGAACATCTCATTCCCAAATCATGGGCATTAATATGGAGGTGGTCCCCCCTTTGCTGCTATAACAGCCTCCACTCTTCTTGGAAGGCTTTCCACTAGATGTTGAAACATTGCTTCCAATCATACACAAGAGGATTAGTGAGGTAGGGCACTGATGATGGGCGATTAGGCCTGGCTCGCAGTCAGCATTCCAATTCATTCCAAAGGTGTTAGATGGGGTTGAGGTCAGGGCTCTGTGCAGGCCAGTCAAGTTCTTCCACACTGATCTCGACAAACCATTTCTGTATAGACCTCGCTTTGTCCACGGGGGCATTGTCATGCTGATACAGGAAAGGGCCTTCACCAAACTGTTGCCACAAAGTTGGAAGCCCAAAATCATCTAGATCGTCATTGTATGCTGTAGTCTTAAGATTTCCCCTCACTGGAACTAATAGCCCCAAACTATTATTCCTCCTCCACCAAACTTTACAGTTGGCACTATGCATTGGGGCAGGTAGAGTTCTCCTGGCATCCGCCAAACCCAGATTCGTCCGTCGGGCTGCCAGAGAACGCGTTTCCACTGCTCCAGTATCCAATGGCGGTGAGCTTTACACCACTCTAGCTGACGCTTGGCATTGTGCATGGTGATCTTAGGCTTGTGTGCGGCTGCTTGGCCATGGAAACCCATTTCAAGAAGCTCCAGGCGAACAGTTCTTGTGCTGACGTTGCTTCCAGAGGCAATTTGGAAGTAGCGTTGTAACCGAGAACAGACGGTTTTTACACACTACGCGTTTCAGCACTCGGCGGTCCCGTTCTGTGAGCTTGTGTGGCCTACCACTTCACGGCTGACCTGTTGTTGCTCCTAGACGTTTCCACATCACAATAACAGCACTTACAGTTGACCGGACCAGCTCTACCAGGGCAGAAATTTGACGAACTGACTTGTTGGAAAGGTGGTATTCTACGACGGTGCCACGTTGAAAGTCACTGAGCTCTTCATTAAGGCCATTCTACTGCCAACGTTAGTCTATGGAGATTGCATGGCTGTGTGCTCGATTTTATACACCTGTCAGCAACGGGTGTCAAACTAATTTGAAGGGGTGTCCACATACTTTTGTATATATAGTGTATATGGAATGCTCATATAATAACCATGTACTATACAATACCAGTAAACATGTACGATACAGCTGCAAACTACACTATGTGTTGATGATGATATCAGGTCAATGAGGAGTGATGGAGGAGGATGCGTTTTTGTAATTTTGGTCATGTTACTCTTAAAACACGTGATCAGTGAGTAGTCATGATGACACACAACAATATGTGACTTCTCACTCACCAACTGTCAAGTCCATGTTGTGACTCTCTCCCAGGGCTCGAAGTCTGTACAGACAGCCACTCTGGTAATAGTACTGGAGAAACTGGACAAAACCTATTTTGCACAGACAACACAACAACAGAAGTATACTGTATTAATACTGACACTGTTCTATTTCGTCCCAGGTTTCAGGTCAATCCCATTTCAAAGGTGAATTAATTGAAATGCCTATTCAAAAGTTGAATAGTGCCATTTGTTTTCAATAATGATAGGTTCATATTAAAAACAACTGTATGTGATTTACTCCATAGTCATTCTATCTCACACTTAAAGATATTACAGTTGTGTCTTACTTTGGTACAAGCAGTAGGTGAGAAACTGATTCCTGAACATCTGGTAGAGTATGCCTTCTGGCCTGTAGGACGGATAGGGCAGTTAGATAAGTACTATGGTGCAAATTACATTCTAGCCAATCAGAGGTTAAAAAAAATGCATTTGGGTTGAAGGTCAACAAGCTACCTAATCTGTTCTTCTTGTCTTGTGCACTCATAAATATGGTAATAAAAATGGTAACATGGTAACTTACTAAAACTCCAGGCCTCTGGGGCTGCAGTGTTCAGTGTCTCCCTCGTGCTTAATTTGATCACACGCCCAGCCATAGTTAGAGTGATATCATATTGCAGATGTAGAACATTGGGGAGCACTTACCAAGTCAGCATCACTCCAGACAGGAAGCAGAACACATAGTGATGAAACACCCACCAACCCTTGATCCTGAAGGAACAAACAAACAAGTCACACCAAGATCTACAGTGGGACAAAAAAGTATTTAGTCAGCCACCAATTGTGCAAGTTCTCCCACTTAAAAAGATGAGAGAGGCCTGTAATTTTCATCATAGGTACACTTCAACTATGACAGACAAAATTAGAAAAAAAAATCCAGAAAATCACATTGTAGGATTTTTAATGAATTTATTTGCAAATTATGGTGGAAAATAAGTATTTGGTCACCTACAAACAAGCAAGATTTCTGGCTCTCACAGACCTGTAACTTCTTCTTTAAGAGGCTCCTCTGTCCTCCACTCGTTACCTGTATTAATGGCACCTGTTTGAACTTGTTATCAGTATAAAAGACACCTGTCCACAACCTCAAACAGTCACACTCCAAACTCCACTATGGCCAAGACCAAAGAGCTGTCAAAGGACACCAGAAACAAAATTGTAGACCTGCACCAGGCTGGGAAGACTGAATCTGCAATAGGTAAGCAGCTTGGTTTGAAGAAATCAACTGTGGGAGCAATTATTAGGAAATGGAAGACATACAAGACCACTGATAATCTCCCTCGATCTGGGGCTCCACGCAAGATCTCACCCCGTGGGGTCAAAATGATCACAAGAACGGTGAGCAAAAATCTCAGAACCACACGGGGACCTAGTGAATGACCTGCAGAGAGCTGGGACCAAAGTAACAAAGCCTACCATCAGTAACACACTACGCTGCCAGAGACTCAAATCCTGCAGTGCCAGACGTGTCCCCCTGCTTAAGCCAGTACATGTCCAGGCCCGTCTGAAGTTTGCTAGAGAYCATTTGGATGATCCAGAAGAAGATTGGGAGAATGTCATATGGTCAGATGAAACCAAAATATAACTTTTTGGTAAAAACTCAACTCGTCGTGTTTGGAGGACAAAGAATGCTGAGTTGCATCCAAAGAACACCATACCTACTGTGAAGCATGGGGGTGGAAACATCATGCTTTGGGGCTGTTTTCTGCAAAGGTACCAGGACGACTGATCCGTGTAAAGGAACGAATGAATGGGGCCATGTATCGTGAGATTTTGAGTGAAAACCTCCTTCCATCAGCAAGGGCATTGAAGATGCCAGCATGACAATGATCCCAAACACACCGCCCGGGCAACGAAGGAGTGGCTTCGTAAGTAGCATTTCAAGGTCCTGGAGTGGCCTAGCCAGTCTCCAGATCTCAACCCCATAGAAAATCTTTGGAGGGAGTTGATAGTCCGTGTTGCCCAGCAACAGCCCCAAAACATCACTGCTCTAGAGGAGATCTGCATGGAGGAATGGGCCAAAATACCAGCAACAGTGTGTGAAAACCMTGTGAAGACTTACAGAAAACGTTTGACCTCTGTCATTGCCAACAAAGGGTATATAACAAAGTATTGAGATAAACTTTTGTTATTGACCAAATACTTATTTTCCACCATAATTTGCAAATAAATTCATTAAAAATCCTACAATGTGATTTTCTGGATTTCTTTTCTCATTTTGTCTGTCATAGTTGAAGTGTACCTATGATGAAAATTACAGGCCTCTCTCATCTTTTTAAGTGGGAGAACTTGCACAATTGGTGGCTGACTAAATACTTTTTTGCCCCACTGTATGTACAGGCCACAGCGAATAAATAGCTAGAATGGACAGTACATATGAGATATAAATCTAAGTGTATTATACATGCAGGATTGTACATCAAAGTACAGTAGTTAGTATCAATTCAGGACTGCCGTGTGTGATGTAAAAAAGCTCACAGCATAAAAATCCTAATAAAATTGAATTGTGAAGATTTTTACATCCCACACTGTGCAGGTATACGGAAGACGACAAAGAAAAATAGTATCGTATAGAAGTCAATCTATAGTGCAGACAAAGTATCCTTGTGTTTCTCACAAGAGATGTCATATGCTGAGGGGACAAAGCAGCATCAACATGCCTCCATGTAATGAGGCTGACACAGACAAGGTGCTGTTTCATTGGACCACTGTTGTAGCGCAAACACACCGTGGTGCAGTGTCTTCAGCTGAATGCAAACACACACCAGCAGTATGAAGTGCTGACTACTGACCTGGAGCCATTGCTAATGAGGATACTCTCCCGAATGGTCAGTGTGCAGTAGTACCACACCAGCAGGAAGTTGAAGAGAGCGTCTAAGGCTCTGTCAAACAAAGACGGACACAACCACAAACACTAGTTCACCGTTATGTTCACAGAGTTCAGAGTCAAAGACAAACAGGAGCAAACGTAATTTTTTTGTATTAGTGCATAATAACAATAGATTACAGCTAATAATACATACAATAGTGGAATGTTTTTAATGAGTTGCTAATTTTAGCGTAGCCTAGTGGTTAGAGCGTTGGACTAGTAACTGAAAGGTTGCAAGATCGAATCCCCGAGCTGACAAGGTACAAATCTGTCGTTCTGCCCCTGAACAAGGCAGTTAACCCACTGTTCCTAGGCCGTCATTGAAAATAATAATTTGTTCTTAACTGACTTGCCTAGTTAAATAAAGGTAAAATAAAATAAAAAATCTAAATAAATATGGATTGTCAATAAAATGGTATATGAGAGGTTACTCACCTGTAACTAAATACAAAGCGACATGTGAATGAGAAGACGAGGAGTAGGACGGTGAGGACCAATTTGAATTTCTCATATTCATCTTTGTAGGCAAATCTTGTGGCGAGAGAACAGAGAAAAAGCATCTGTTATGTTCACCAAGAGGCAAACAGTTTGAGTTCAGTTTGAGTATGAGTTCTCATTGTCATGTTATGACTTCATTATTACATTGCAATAGATTTGTTAAATTACTTTAAAGCTCTTACTTGGAGTGTTTGTTGAGCAATGTTACATTCACGTTCCCAAGAACGAGACTGAGGTATAACCTGTACAGCAAAGGGGAGAGAATTTTATCAAGAAAATAATTGTCTACAAATCTTCTCTAATAGAGAGCCAAACTCACTTTGTCTAGTTGAGAGCCAACCCGTATCAAGCGAAACTGTTTTACACTGACAGTTTGGACTACACACTATGTGCTTAAGGTGTGTTGTAGTAGATAGCCTAACACCGAGACGGTAGCCGCTCGCTATGCAAAAGACGCCTATATTTGTTTTACCCATTCTTCTTTGGCAGGAAAGACTCCATTTCAAAGAAAACATTTGGTCTGTCCTTGATAGATTCCTGGATCCCATCTATTGTATTCATTTCCTCTGGACTCAGTGTTTCTTTGCATCTAAAGAGGAAAAGGACAACATGATTTAGTAATAAGTCCAAAGCGGACCAATAGAATAACGAGAATTATGACTATTACACTGTGATTACTAGATAACATTGAAAAATGTGAGGTTCCATGTGTCCTATTACATCAACTGTGCTTGATACTCACTCTTCCAGCGACACCGTGAGCTCTTTATATTTCTTCCTCTGTCGTGCTATGGCATTGGAACAGCTGTCTTGTAGCTTGGAGACCTCCTCAAGCTTCTGTTTATACAGACGGTGAGTCTCCTAGAGGAAAATAGAGATGGTAAGAACAATTTTGCATCTCTATGGTGCATATGCAGCACACTGTATCATCTCAGTCACTCAGCAATGTGGTTGCACTAGATATGATGGGATATTTCACTGACACTTATTGTCATTGCACGTAACATTAGTATGACCATACAGCTGTATTAAAGCTTGCTTGTGCTGAGCCTATTCATTTTGTTTAGGCTAAGTTTTACAATCTACCTTGACATTTGTACGGACCTAATCGGATGTGGCCTAGGTCTCACACTTTGGAAATTATGGAAATCAATTTCAAAATGTTGGTCTAGTTGTACTGCTTGCTTGTGAGGCTTCCAATGCAGCCATTTTTATCTCAATACCAACAACTTTCGGGGTAACAATTAAGTACCTTACTGTGATTGTTTTTAATTAAAATGGTCAAAAAGAAAACAAAAATAGCTTCTTAGCAAAGAGCAATTTCTCGAGCAAGAATTTTGCTTGGACTGTCTGGGAGTCATCTGAGTATAGAGGAGAAAAGAGAAAACTAGCTTTTATTGACAGAGAGGTTTGGAACTCTTGGTCTATAACTAATTTACCGCCTGGTGATGTCACCTGGCAGGCCAAAACTCCATCCCACCACAACAGGCTAACATTTTAGGCGGTCTTTTCAAACAGCTCTTACACTAAAAGAGCATTGTTGTAATTTCACAGTATTATTCCAACCTCATAGTGGAAATATATAAAACAGAGGAAAATCACATTGACACCACTGGGCCTTTAAAAAATAAGAAAAGTGATAGCTACTGATCTGTGGGTCCTCCAATGTTATAACTTCTCAAGAGTTCATGTCAATTTACAGTGATAAGTTGTATTAGAAAATTAAATTAGTTCCAAATATATTTGATAGCAATAGCTTTTGTAGGTAGAAATCAGTTACTCTGGAAGCAGCCTAATATCACCAGGTTGTATACAGAACGTGTTTGATATCATAGTGGAATTTAATATGATATATTTAAGCAATTAGGCCCAAGGAAGTGTGGTATATGGCCAATATACCACAGCTAAGGATTGATCTTATCCACGACACAACGCGGAGTGCCTGGACACAGCCCTTAGCCGTGGTATATTGGCCATATACCACAAACCCCCGAGGTGCCTTACTGCTATTATAAACTGGTTACCAACGTAATTAGAGCAGTAAAAATAAATGTTTTGTCATACTCGTGGTATACGGTCTGATATACCAAAGCTGTCCACCAATCAGCATTCAGGCCTCGAACCACACAGAGTATAAAGTATGATATATTACATGTATTCAATTTAGTATTGTACTGTGGTATGATTGTTGAATGTATTTTGGGAAATTAATAATTATATGTCAATGTACATTTAAAAAGAAAAAACTGTTTACGACATTGTTATGCCTGTCCAACTACTGCTGTAATCCTGTGATAAGAACCTGTGTGCCAGTTTTTGTTTAATAAAATAAAATACATATCCTAAAAAATTAAATCAGATGATCAAAAGAGCTTTCAAACAGATTTCTGCTGCAGTAGCTTTCAACAAGTTTTTGGTCTGGAGTGGTCCATAAAATTATCCTACTGAAGAACCTTCATTCTTGCATTATTTCTTGGGTGTGCTAGCTAGCCAGCTAGGTTGACGGTTTGCCAGAGCAATGGCAAACTGAATGTGGACAGCTTGTTTATGAATACCCAATGCCATTAATAATTCCCATGACATTTCGTTAGATTACTATTTCAAGGAACTCGCTAACATTAGTCAGTTCAAGATTGTAAAATGTGCAATCACAGCTAGCTAGCCTACAAGTACATGTTTCTGGATTGGCGAGCATTTGCTGCCAACGTTACCTACCTAGCTAGCTGTCGTAAACACACATTGTGCGGGTTAGCTCGTTTATGGGCGACTGGCTGTAGCGAATTGGCGAACCGCTAACTTGAAGTCAGCAAGTTTGTAGGAAATATACTTTTCTAAAAACATACCCCTTACCTGGACCCGTTGAAAGTCCTTTTCCAGACCCTCCCACTCCTGTAAGCAATCAGCCAAACTAGTTTGGTTGAATAACATTGTATTCCTATGTGGGCAAAGGCAAGAACACAAGAAATGTCAGCTGTGCAACAGTTGTAAGACCTATCACTTCGAGGACACCTCATCCAACTCTGTTTATCCAATGAGGTGTCCCGATTCATTTCTTGAAGTTTTCACCGCCCACGCGTGAGCCAATGAACGCTTTCGAACAATAGAACAGCTGCTTGGGTGACTGTTATTACCGTATTTTTTTGCGCAAGATCATGGTGTCCTCAGTGGCGGAAAAAGTTCCCAATTGTCAAATTTAAGTAAAAGTAAGACACATTAATATAAAAGGACTCAAGTAAAAGTGAAATTCACCCAGTAAAATACTACTTGAGTAAAAGTCAAAGTATTTGGTTTTAAATATACGAAAGTAAATGTAATTGCTAAAACATACTTAAGTATCTAAAGTAAAAGTATAAATAATTTCAAATTCCTTATATTAAGCAAACCACCCGACACGATTGTCTCGTTTTTTTAATGAATGGATTGCCAGGGGCACACTCCAACACTCCAACATAATTTTCAAAAAATGTGTGTTTAGTGAGTCGCCAGATCAGAGGCAGTAGGGATGACCAGGAATGTTCTCTTGATAAGTGCGTGAATTGGACAATTTTCCTGTCCTGCTAAGCATTCAAAATGTAAGGAGTACTTTTGGGTGTCAGGGAAATTGTATGGAGTAAAAAGTACATTATTTACTTTAGGAATGTAGTAAAGTAAAAGTTGTCAAAAATATAAATAGTAACGTAAAGTACAGATATCCCCAAAAACGACTTTAGTAGTACTTTAAAGTATTTTTACTTAAGTACTTTACACCACTGGGTGTGCCACTGGACCTTATCATTACATTGATTACATAATCCTGACAAGTTGTCATTCAGCATTCCTATGAAATTCTCAGGACCTATGATTCCAGAATATCAGCAGGACAAATGTATCAATGTGTATAAGTTGTTTTAGCTGCACCGATGCCTGGGCCTTCAGAAATAATAATATTGCATTACATATGGAAAGTGAATATCTTACAATGAACTGACGATCAGCAAGCCTATGGCCTGACAAGCAATGCTTGCAAGCTGGTTCTCACATAATTATGTGTCTGTGTGTGTGTACTATGACCATACTTTAAATATTTGTGAGAAATTGGTGCTCATTGCATACAAATGTCATCAACCACCTAAGGTCAATATAAATGAGGAAGGGAACTTCATGACAAAAATATCCATGTACTTTTTAAAATGTTCATTGGGTAAATAGTGTTCCAGTGAATTACAGGGCTCTGGTGCCATTAAGGTCTGGACTAATTCAAATGATCTACTGTCCATCTTAATAGCAGGGCACTGCAATATCAGTCATTTGTCTACCCAGTGTGTGCAACTCCCAGTCGGACAGCTGTTGTACAAACTCTTGGTTTGGCCTCATGTTGGTTTTACATTGCAGGACATGCTTCCAGGCCTCCTGCAATGAGAAAATTGCCATCAATATCATAATGGTGTGGCAAGAAAAACAGAAAAATGTGTCACTTACTAAATGCAGCAGCTTACGAGTTAGTCTAGGTAATATGTACATGTAGGTTGGGGTTAGGGTTAGATAATAAACAGAGAGTAGCAGCATGTGTGAAAGAATGTGAATGTGTGTGTGTCATCAATATGCATGTGTGTGTGTGTGTGTGTGTGTGTGTGTGTGTGTGTCCGTGTGTGTGTGTTCTGTGTGTTGGAGTGTCAGTGTAGTATGTGTGAGTGTGTGGTTAAAGTCCTGTGAGTGTACATCAAGCCTGTGCAAGAGAGTCAGTGCAAAAAATAAGAATAAAATAAGGGGGTCGATGCAAATAGTCCTGGTAGCCATTTGATTAACTGTTCAGAAGTCTTATGGCTTGGAGGTAGAAGCTGTTAAGGAACCTTTTGGTCCCAGACTTGGCGCTCTGGTACCGATTGCCGTGTGGTAGCAGAGAGAGCAGTTTATGACTTGGGTGGCTGGAGTCTTTGACCATTTTTATGGCCTTCCTATACTATAAACACGCATTATTATCATTACTAAGCCAATCAACATTTCTTCAGATTCCCAAAACAGAAACTGGAACAGCCTGAACTTCACTATTTCTATTACACATTCCAAAGAAGACAGGAAAATATATAACTTGCCCCTAATGTATATTTCAAGTGATGCAAAAGAAAAGCCATGGCTGCAGCACTACAGCGGCTTATTCTGTGACTTGAAAAAATCTCAACTGCAGATCCAGTGTTGAGACGAGAGCCTAAATGGGGAACATTTGCAACACGATAAGGTCTAATGTTTCATGAGCTGAAATAAAAGATCTTAGAAATTTTCCAAACACACAAAAAGCTTATTTCTCTCAAATGTTGTGCACAAATTTGTTTACATCACTGCTAGTGAGCATTTCTCCTTTGCCAAGATAATCCATCCACCTGACAGGTGTGGCATATTAAGAAGCTGATTAAACAGCATGACCATTACACAAGTGCACCTTGTGCTGGGGACAATAAAAGGCCACTCTAAAATGTGCCACAGATGTCTCAAGTTGAGGGAGCATGCAATTGGCATGCTGACTGCAGGAATGTCCACCAGAGCTGTTGCCAGATAGTTTAATGTTAATTTATCTACCATAAACCGCCTCCAACGTTGTTTTAGAGAATTTGGCAGTACGTTCAACCAGCCTCATACCGCAGACCATGTGTAACCACGCCAGCCCTGGAGCTCCACATCCGGCTTCTTCACCTGCAGGATCATCTGGGACCAGCCACCGGGACAGCTGATGAAACGGAGGAGTATTTCTTTATGTAATAAAGCCTTTAAGAAAAACTAATTCTAATTGGCTGGGCCTGGCTCTCCAGTGGGTGGGCCTGGCTCCCAAGTGGGTGGCCCTATGCCCACCCAGGCCCACTCATGGCTGCGCCCCTGCCCAGTCATGTGAAATCCATAGATCAGGTCTAATGAATTTATTTCAATTGACTGATTTCCTTATATGAACTGTAACTCAGTAAAATCTTTGAAATTGTTGCATGTTGCGTTTATATTTTTGTTCAGTATAAAAAGTGGAAGAAAATGCATGCAGCCTACCAATGAAAACACGTATCCTCTCAAAACTGGAGTACAGATCAGCCTCCATTGAATCTGCCACATTAATGTGAAGGATGGTGTGGTTTCCTTTTTTCAACCTAATTTCAAAAGAAAAACATTTTATTAAAACAACTATTTAGGACATGCTCCTTTGACATGTAAATACGAGTCCTCACACACGTGACTAGTGTCTACAGAGACAATAACAAGAGCGGCGCCCCCCCCCTCATTCATTCATTCATCCATTCATCATGTCATAAAGCACAATATTCCTCATACTCTCTCCCACAGGCATAATGAATTTGCCTTTAGATGACATCAACAATTTTTTATTTTATTAAATTGAACCTTTATTTAACTAGGCAAGTAAGAACAAATTCTTATTTACAATGATGGGTTAACTGCCTTGATCAGGGGCAGATTGACAGATTTTTACCTTGTCAGCTCAAGGATTCGATCCAGGGACCTTTCGGTTACTGGCCCAACGCTCTAACCACTAGGCTACCTGCCGCTCCCATTGAACATTGCAACTTATATTTCTAAATGGCAAAATAATTGCTAACATCATGCTTCAAATACTAGCTGACTTATTTCAGGAACACAAATATTTGTTTTCTCAGTATATCAACATCTTTCTGTAGATAACGTTAGCTAGTCGAGTTTTCAAACAAACATCAGATATGGTAGAGCACCCTAGATAGCTAGCTACCACAAAAAAGATTTGACCCTAGCCTAATGTCTGTCTCTGCCATTGACTGTGACGTTAGCCAAGTATGTTGTTAGCAGAGACCTATCTCATTCACTGAAAATGCTAGTAAAAAAATGCAGGCAGTTAACGTTACAGATTAGGGCAGAAACTTACCTGGTTAGGGTGAAAATGACAAAACGACTTTACCCACTCAAGTTAGCTTAGCACTTAGCTAGTTAGCTACAACATTTCGAATACATCTCTGAACTAACCACACAAAATGTAGAGGAAATTACACAGGTTTGTTTAGGTTTTATTGCTAGGTAACACAATAACGGGCATTGCGTTTGGCTGGATAGTAATCATTTGTGATTGGTCATTCTATCTACTTCCGTATTCAGTAGCCTATCCACGTAAGTCTTCATCCAGCTGTGTGTAATACGTTTCTTGATTTGTTGAAGCGACTAGTAGTACATTTTGAAAATCCTTGTTGAGCAAAGCAAAGATTGTACAAATATTTGTTTTTATCCTCTAGCTAGTTTGAATACATTTATTTTTATGGCTGGATCATGGGTATGTAACGTCAGTTATAAGTTTCACTAACTTGCATGAATAGGTTAAAAAACAGAAAGCTAGCGCCACGAATACAGATGTGTGTTAACGTCTATGGTCGGACGGTGTTAGGTAGCTAGCATGCTGTGTTGCAAAAGCGTTGCTGGCAGGCAAAACGCATCTTGTTCATGCATTCGCTTGGCTATTGAAGCAGTAACGTTATGCGTTGGCAGTTTATATACATTCTTTAAAACAGAGTTTGTAGACCGTAGCTAGCTAGGTATGAAAAAGCAGGAAGTCCAGCCTGTTTGTTGTTACGTTAATTGTCATTTAGCTAGCTACAATGGCAATGGTAATGAAGATATTAAATGATTGGACCTAGGCCAGGGGTGTTAAATTAATTTTGCCCGGGGGCCGCATTAGGTATTTCAACGATAATTGGTTATTTTTCCTCACCCTCAACATTTTCAAAAAAAATGTCCTCTTCCGATGCTCCCTGACTGTCTAGCTTTCATTTTGGTGATTTTGTTATTTGTAGTCTACACAGTTTCGATTTGGTTTTAGTCATTTGAAGGTATATTCAACCCCCCCCCCCCCAGTTATTATTATTATAACCCCCACTCCCTTTAATTATTATTATTTTTAATTATTTATGTTTTACTCAACCCAACCGCGGGCTGGATTGGACCCTCTCGCAGGCCTTATGTTTGACACCACTGACCTATGCTATGGGTTGCCAATAGAAAACATGGCTGGCTAATTTGTCAAATTGGATATTGCCCAATTACCATTGCAGCCAAAACATTAAAATGTGTGTGTGAGAGAGAGTGAGTTTGAAGGTAAGTCTGTGTAAATAACTAACTTGTCTATTAATAACCCATACATATTTTGAAATGTAACTGAATCTGATTCTCTTCACTGTGCCTTTAGGGACCAAGCAAAGCCTTCCTGCAACGCAGGAAGAAGAGGGCCAGCAGCAGACGCTGGGCTGTTATGAGTAAACGGCTTCAAGAAACACCTAAGCCCATCATCACACCTGTAATCACACAGTGAGTCAATCTATGGCTGTCATCACTGCAACATTTTAGTTCATACAGTAGAGTTGTTGTTGACTGACAACCTATATTAGTCTAGACTACTGACAGTTGTCCTTCTATTGTTGCCTACAATGTCAACATGAATCTATGGATGGCTGAATGCACAGGAGGGAGGACAACCCTTTCCTCAACTCTCTTAACACTTATCATTCTGTGTGTATTTTCTTTAGACTTGGAAATTGTGACCTAATCACCCAAACCAGTCCAGTTCCTTTGCTAGGTGTCAGAGGGTTGCTGCTGGCATTTGGCAAGGTATGCCAAATCTGGAGGAACTGCCTGAGCCAGGTAGGTTTCTACAGCATGGCTATGTTTGTAACAGGGCTGTTTTGGTTGAGGGAAATGTTATGTTAGATTTAATTCCCAAGCACTTGCCTATATGATTCACTCTATATGTCAGTGACACTAACCACATTTCCATCCACAGTTTTTATGCGAGTAAAGTCATACTGTGTAAAAAAATCAATCACAACAGCTGTGATGGAAACAGGAAGTTTCGGTAAAATTGTATATATGCCGACAGATAATTTGTTCGTTCGACATGGTGGGATCTTTTGTGTTTGTAATATTAATTATGTGAGAAATTGCGGCAGAAGCGTTTTTTATGCGCATCATATTAGTAAACTTGGAGTCACGTGATGATATGGTATGTGATCCTCCCACTATGACTTGGGGAAACCATGCAGTTTATTAGGCTACAGATGAAATAATTTATGATGAACTTCACAGGGTGGTGAAAGTGCACAGGGATCTTGATTCTCCTTTCCAATAAATATCGAGGATCCTATTCTGGTGACATGATGATCGATGCTTGACTGCCGTTTGACAAATAAAAATATATTCTTACTCTTATCCATAATAATCTCATCATACCCGCACAGCCTAACCGCACTGTATCTGCCAGCTGTTGGCTAGAGCGCACGTGCCAAGACCAGAGTAAGCACATTTGCTATTTAACGCAACTATCTGTAGAGTTGAAAATGCAAAGGAAACACATTGAACTTTCGGTTTTTATTCGGTACATGAAATCTTAAGCGAAAAAGTTAATTTTGTGGGCACTGCGTCATCACTCACTGATTTTTATCCGCACTAAGTCAGTTTGGTGGAGAAACTCCACTGCTGGGAAAATGCGCATATTTTCTTTGTGCATATTTTAGAATATTCGCAAGAAAATCTGTTACCAATGGCGACGGTGCATTAAGATGGAGGAATTCAGATATTACGTCATTGTAACGGAGAGAAATGTACGGCGAACTTAGCAAACAAGGCATTTATGGTGAGTACATGGGGGCTGCCATCTTTATGCACCTTCGCCATTGGATGGAAACCTTGCTAAAGACCCAATTTCTACTTCCATCTATCTATTGCAGTCATTTTCTGGATTCTTGAAAACATTTTTCTTCTGGCGGGGGTATGCCAAACAATTCGAGACCCTCCAGAATCAAATGGCTGAGCTGCAGAGGGAGATGGATGCCTTGCATTCTGCTCTTCAGGTGAGACACCAACAATTACACTCAACTGAATGTACCTTATGGTGTGATCATGATGTGACAAACAGCCACATGCAGTACTACGTCACTAAAGCCTGTCTTATTTCAGCAGGGGGGTAGCACTGCATGCCACTGCCATGGGACTGTGGCTGGTGGTTTAGTCCGTACAATGTTCCCTACTGCTCCCCTTCTTTCGTTGGGCTGTGGGTCCAGTGTAAACCCTCTCCCTGCTCTCACACCACCAGTCCCAGCCCCACCACCACCACCACCACCACCACCACCTCCTCCTCCCCTATCTACCACTTTTCTGCAACCCTACGTCCCTAAAAAAAGAGTGGCCTCCAATGCTCAATACGTAAGAACTTAACTCACCGTTCATTCTTTTTAATTTGGTGGTCATAGATCGATTTCAGTCTCATCTCTCCTATGATCTGACCTCTGTTGGTCACTTAGAGCTCCAAGGAGAAGCAGGACATACTGGTGGCCGTGACCCTCAGGGATTTACAGACTGTTAAACTGAGAAAGGTCATTGTCAGCAGTGTGAAATCAAAGGTAAGCAAGGCATATCCTAAGCCTACTCAAAGTAATGAGTGCTTCCACCTGTCCAAAATGTAAGATCCACAGGACACTCCCACATAGCATGCAGTATTGTGCTTGCTTCTCTTGCATTTCCAGCATAAACGTGTGCAACAAGGCCATTGTATGACAATGGGTCTGTCTCTATTTCAGAGGACTCCAGAGAAGATACGTGCCCCTCTGGTCACTGTGGCAGACCTGCAGAATGTCCGTCTGAAACGATCCCACTGCCAACTGCCCCCTAAGCTCCCCAAATGCCTTAGCGCTGGCAGGTAAACCTATCCCCTATTTCTTCATCTGCTGCCATTGTTTTGTGACCAGGAGATTATCAGTGTTCTCCATCATGGTCTTGGGGATCCACCACATGTTGTGCAGGCTTTTGTTCCAGGCCAATACTGATAATAATTTGAATCATGTTTTTCAGTGTTTCAGTGTTTATCAGGCCTGGAACAAAAGCCTGCACACCTGGATGAGAATTGAAGAACAGTTTTTGAAATATTTTGTTTTCTTTATTTGATTTATGTTGTCTTACTGTGGAGATGATCAAATGCTATTTCCCACTCTAGAACACCTTCTAAAAACCCCATGAGTCTGCGTACACAGCTGAAGAGGGTTCAAATCAATAGGTATTGCGTTTCAACACTCAAGTGCTTTATTCTGGGGTTCTTGTGTTACCTGAAAACAGGAAGTCAAAGGACTATAATCAAGTGAGAGCTCAGTCTGACTTTTTCTCTCTACTCTTTAGGAGTCCTGGTGGTACTCCTCTGTTTGACAAGGAGAATATGGGGGCAGGCACTGGCCTCACCCCCATCACGACTCAGGCTCTGCAACGCAAGTTTCAGGTAGGTCACTCACTCCACTCGGGGCACCACAACTTTACAGAGCCCATGTGCATGAATGTATGGTTATAAAGGTGTGTCCCCCTTTTCACTACTTTTGTTATTTATTCCCTCAGAGTGCGTTACCACGAGGACCGTCTCCAAAGATAAAGAGTTGCAATGGAAGCTTTGATAATCAAAACTGAGACATATGTTGATAAATACACAATGTCGATCCAGACGAGTTGAAATGTAACAGTGAAAAGCAGCTGTTCTGATAAAAAAGTTAGTGTTGTATGTGGATGGTATGCAAGCTATGGATATAACTTTTGGGCAATGCACATTTACTAGCGCATTCTGCTTTCCACTGATGAATGGGTTACTGCTTTCCTTTGCTGGATGGGTTACATAATGCTTTCCATTGCTGAATGGTTTATTAAGTGCTAGGGAAATTGAGGATGAAAAGAGGAAACACTTGAACCACTTTTAAAATTAACATAAATTCTGAAAGCAAGCATTTTCTGTTAAAGCTGCTTTTACAGAACAGTCCTGTTAATTAATTGAATGACAGATGAGGACTTGCCTTGACTGCCCCTCTGTATCAGACATAGGATTGGTCAATCCCGACACTGCCTTAAAGCTTCATGCTTCTTGGAACAGTGACATCAAGGAGGATGTTAATAAGTGTGCCATACTGAGATTTAAAAGGCAGTAGTTGAGATACTCTGTACATGTTGAGGAAACACAATCTATGACGAGTTACTTGAACTGAGTGAGATGCATCACATGTTTTTAATGTGGGTTCAGTTAGTCGTCATTTTATGAGGAAGTAACTGTATCTAATGGACTTTGTTTGGAAATTGCACATTGACTAGGGACCCAATATGTTTGTGAGCTATTGTGTTTTGATCTTTGTTTGTCACTTTTTTCTAAAATCTTATATTGCATGATATTTTTTATTTGCTACTGTAACCAAATAAAATTTGTTACATTATTTTACGTTTTTGTATAAGAATGTATTTTTACCAATATTGTACTTATAAGAATACTGTAATGAAACAGCAGCGCTTATAAACCCAGGGTCGTTACAATACAATTACATTTGTGAATTCCTAGACATGTTTTAAGTATTATTATTTTTTTTTAAATTACACAATTTCGGTATCCATAAAAGACGATACATTTACCTGTTTTGGTTGCGGGAATTTTAAAAAGGGACACAAATGTCCCTTGTTTCTACACGGAACATTTTACTTGTGTTCGCGGAAAGTGGCCTTGTGCGCATATATTTATCTTCCCCACATTGATTTGGCCGGAAGAAATGGCGTTGCCCATGAGTTTGGGAGTGCTCCTAGAATCAGAAGTAATAGAGGATCCATTGTACAGAGATGAAGGTCTCTGTGTACTTGGTATATTCGGTAAGACTGCGATGCAACCCGGATCGCCAAAAGATTTTCTAATCAACACGCTCGCGGACAAGCACATCTATCATCTCTTCGGACTGGATGAGACCGACAATCAGAACAGTGGAGGCTTGATTCAGGCGTATTACAGCCAAGAACACCGCGTATTGTATCTGGTGCTTACTTCAGTTTGTGACAACCGACAGCTTTTGCGGGCGTGTGAGTCTTTGAGTGCGGGCATCGGACACTCCGAGGCGCATGAATCGTGGAAAGGGGCGGATAAACAGCATTGTTTAGCATTGCTCTATCTCTTCTCCTTGTGCCATGTCCTGCTACTGGTCCATCCTACATGCTGTTTTGATGTCACCTATGACAGATTGTTCCGTGCTGTGGATGCACTTCGTCAGAAAACTCTGCCACTACTACGTGCTGCCATTAAGGATTCCAACATATCCAYAGAATGGAAGGTGAATTGCCGCCCCTGTCCCCCACGCCTTCTATTTGTATTCCAGATGAATGGAACCCTGAGAAGCTGTGGTGGAAATGGTTCAGATCCTTCTGGGGGAAATGCTGACAAGCCCAAGAAGCACTCTCCACGAAGACGCCTACAGCATGCATTGGAGGACCAGATATATCGCATTTTCCGGAAAAGTCGGGTCCTTACCAACCAGAGCAGTAATTGCTTGTTCACTGTCCCTGCTAATCAGGCGTTTGTGTATGTGGTGCCAGGGCCAGAGGAGGACCCAGTGGCAGCCGTGCTGGGGCAGCTGCGCTCCAACTGCGCCCTGCGGGAAAATGACACCAACACCTCAGTATCTGGACCCAGGCGCTATCAACAAATGCGTCACTCTGCTAGACAGCCATCCTTCAATGTAGAAAGCAGCAGCCTCTCAGGGGGGCAACTAGTGGACTGTAGTCTGAAGGAGTTCCTTTGGCAGCATGTCGAACTGGTGTTGACCAAGAAAGGCTTTGATGACAGCGTCGGTCGCAATCCACAGCCTTCCCATTTTGAGCTTCCAACATACTCCAAGTGGGCCCAAGTGGCCTACAGGCTGCATCAGGTTATGATAGCCAACACAGATGAGGAAAGTGCTGAGCTATCTGTCAAAGTGCAGAGTCAGCTTAAAGTGTTGGAGGGTTTCCTGGACACGGATGCCAAGTTTTCTGAGAACCGCTGTCAGAAAGCCCTGCCGCTGGCACATAGCACCTACCAGTCCAACCTTCCCCATAACTATACCACCACGGTGCACAAAAACCAACTGACACAAGCACTTCGGGTCTATAGTCAGCATGCACGTGGCGTAGCTTTTCAGCGCTACGCCTTGCAGTTGCATGAGGACTGCTACAAGTTCTGGAGTAATGGGCATCAGCTATGTGAAGAGCGCAGTCTGACGGACCAACACTGTGTGCACAAGTTTCACCTGCTGCCTCGGCCAGGTAAAGCCTCAATCACTACCATACAGAAAATTTGAAATTATAGTATTTAAATCACATTATAGGTATCATAACAGGTATCAACATAGTTGGTAATCGGTGTATCTCAGAATATCAATTTTGAACTATATTGTTATTATGGCTAACAACTGTCTTCTATGCTGCTGTATCTGCAGGTGAGAAGCCAGAGATGGACCACAACCCGCCCATCCTCAACCACAACAGTAGGGGGCGTTCCACTGGCTCGTGTAACTGTGGCCGGAAGCAAGCCCCTCGTGAGGACCCCTTTGCCATCCAAGCTGCCAACTATGACTTCTACCAAGTTAGTAACTATCATTTTTTATGCAGAACTTTGTTCTAAAGTGGTATCCACACCCATGGGATTTTGTGAACATCATAAAGTGGCCATATCCAGAAGAGCCAAAGGCTGGGCCTAAAATAGTGTGAGATCATATAAAACATTTAGTAGTGATTCCTATGTAAAAAATGAAAAGTTGAACAAATTAGTTGGTCTGATGTTTGTAACGTGGAGCATCCAGACGCTGCACTTGATGCATTTATGACATTGTTTCTTCCAGTTATTGATAAGCCTGTACCTATTAAGAAACTGACTGTTAGAATTGATGAGGAATTGGAAAACTGTATGGTTGAGAGAGATGAAGCAAAAGGAGTGGCTAAGTCTAGCTGCACATCTGATTGGCAAACTTACTGTAAATTGTGACTGAACAAAAAGAAGAAACTACAAAACTAAGACAAATAATATAAAGTATGATGGAAAAAAGCATTGGAGTACATTAAATTATGGACAGAAAGACTAATTCAACTCCACATTTTATTGGAACAGAAGGCTCAGTCATCACAAAACCTTTTGATATTGGCAATTATTTTAATGACTATTTAATTGCCAAAGTGGGCAAACTCAGGCGTGAAATGCCAACAACAAACTGTGAGACATCATATTCATGCATAAAATACCTAATATTTAAAGGAAAGCATTGTAATTTAGAATTATGTAAATATAGTGTGGGAGAGGTGGGGAAAGTATTCTTGTCCATCAGTAATGAGAAACCACCTGGTATTGACATCTTAGATGGAAAGCTACTGACAATGTTAGGGGACTATATTGTCCCTCCTGTTTAACTTTAATCTGAGCCCCTGAAAAGTGTTTGTCCTTGGACCTGGATGGAAGGAAAAGTCTGGACATTGGACATACAGTGCATTCGGAAAGTATTCAGACCCCTTCCCGTGTTGTTATGTTACAGCCCTATTCTAAAATTGATAAATGTTTCCCCTCAACAATCTACACACAGGGCCTCCCGGGTGGCGCAGTGGTCTAGAGCACTGCATCGCAGTGCTATGCTGCGCCACCAGAGTCTGGGTTCGCGCCCAGGCTCTGTCGCAGCCGGCCGCGACCGGGAGGTCCGTGGGGCGACGCACAATTGGCTTAGCGTCGTCCGGGTTAGGGAGGGTTTGACCGGTAGGGATATCCTTGTCTCATCGCGCTCCAGCGACTCCTGTGGCGGGCCGGG